>NW_028270165.1:93408557-93613557 GCF_037043375.1 Chiloscyllium plagiosum | reverse complement strand
AGCCACACCCTCCCACTGAGGGAACCCTCGGTCACTGCCTTCACTTCCTCAGGGCAGCCAAGATCCTCAGTCCCTCCAGCCCTCACATCCCCCTCACTCCCTCCAGCCCCCACATCCCCCTCACTCCCTCCAGCCCTCACATCCCCCTCACTCACTCCCACCTGACATCCCTCTCACTCCCTCCAGCCCTCACATCCCCCTCACTCCCTCCCACTCACATCCCCCTCACACCCTCCAACCCTCACATCCCCCTCACTCCCTCCAGCCCTCACATCCCCCTCACTCCCTCCCACCTGACATCCCCCTCACTCCCTCCAGCCCTCACATCCACCTCACTCCCTCCCACTCACATCCCCCTCACACCCTCCAACCCTCACATCCCCCTCACTCCCTCCAACCCTCACATCCCCCTCACTCCCTCCAGCCCTCACATCCCCCTCACTCCCTCCAGCCCTCACATCCCCCTCACTCCCTCCAGCCCTCACATCCCCCTCACTCCCTCCAGCCCTCACATCCCCCTCACTCCCTCCAGCCCTCACATCCCCCTCACTCCCTCCAGCCCTCACATCCCCTCACTCCCTCCAGCCCTCACATCTCCCTCACTCCCTCCAGGCCTCACATCCCCCCACTCCCTACCCTCCTCACATCCCCCTCACTCGCTCCCCCCACATTCCCCTCACTCCCTCCCCCTCACTACCTCCCCTCACATCCCCCCACTCCCTACCCTCCTCACATCCCCCTCACTCGCTCCCCCCACATTCCCCTCACTCCCTCCCCTCACATCCCCCCACTCCCTACCCTCCTCACATCCCCCTCACTCGCTCCCCCCACATTCCCCTCACTCCCTCCCCCTCACTACCTCCCCCTCACATCCCCCCACTCCCTACCCTCCTCACATACCCCTCACTCGTTCCCCCCATATCCCCCTCACTCCCTCCAGCCCTCACATCCCCCTCACTCCCTCCACCCTTCACATCCCCCTCCCCCTCTCATCCCCCTCACTCCCTCTACACCTCACATCCCCCTCACTCCCTCCACCCCTCACATTCCCTCACTCCCTCCCCCTCACATCCCCCTCACTCCCTCCAGCCCTCACATCCCCCTCACTCCCTCCCCCTCACATCCCCCTCACTCCCTACCCCTCTCATCCCCCTCACTTCCTCCAACCCTCACATCCCCCTCACTCCCTCCAGCCCTCACATCCCCCTCACTCCCTCCCCCTCACATCCCCCTCACTCCCTCCAGCCCTCACATTCCCTCACTCCCTCCTCCCTCACATTCCCCTCACTTCCTCCCCCTCTCATCCCCCTCACTCCCTCCACCGCTCACATCCCCCTCACTCCCTCCCCCTCACATCCCCCTCACTCCCTCTCCCTCACATCCCCCTCACTCCCTCCCCCTCACTCCCTCCCCCTCACATCCCCCTCACTCCCTCCAGCCCTCACATTCCCCTGACTCCTTCCTCCCTCACATCCCCCTCACTCCCACCAGCCCTCACATCCCCCTCACTCCCTCCCCCTCACATCCCCCTCACTCCCTCCCCCTCACATCCCCCTCACTCCCTCCCCCTCACTACCTCCAGCCCTCACATCCCCCTCACTCCCTCCCCCTCACATCCCCCTCACTCCCTCCAGCCCTCACATTCCCCTGACTCCTTCCTCCCTCACATCCCCCTCACTCCCTCCAGCCCTCACATCCCCCTCACTCCCTCCTCCCTCACATCCCCCTCACTCCCTCCAGCCCTCACATTCCCCTGACGCCCTCCTCCCTCACATTTCCCACACTCCCTCCAGCCCTCACATTCCCCTCACTCCCTCCAGCCCTCACATCCCCCTCACTCCCGCCACCTCTCATCCCCTTCACTCCCTCCAGCCCTCGCATCCCCCTCACTCCCTCCACCCTTCACATCCCCTCCCCCTCTCATCCCCCTCACTCCCTCTACACCTCACATTCCCCTCACTCCCTCCACCCCTCACATCTCCCTCACTCCCTCCCCCTCACAACCCCCTTACTCCCTCCAGCCCTCACATTCCCTCACTCCCTCCCCCTCATATCCCCCTCACTCCCTACCCCTCTCATCCCATTCACTCCCTCCAGCCCTTACATCCCCCTCACTCCCTCCCCCTCTCACCCCCTCACTCCTTCCCCCCTCACATCCCCCTCACTCCCTCCAGCTCTCACATCCCCCTCACTCCCTCCAGCCCTCACATTCCCCTCACTCCCTCCCCCTCACATCCCCCTCACTCCCTCCCCCTCACATCTCCCTCACTCCCTCCAGCCCTCACATCCCCCTCACTCCCTCCTCCCTCACATCCCCCTCACACCCTCCACCCCTCACACCCCCCTCACTCCCTCCACGCCTCTCATCACCCTCACTCCCTCCAGCCCTCACATTCCCCTCACTTCCTCCCCCTCTCATCCCCCTCACTCCCTCCACCGCTCACATCCCCCTCACTCCCTCCCCCTCACATCCCCCTCACTCCCTCCCCCTCACATCCCCCTCACTCCCTCCCCCTCTCATCCCCCTCACTCCCTCCAGCCCTCACATCCCCCTCACTCCTCACATCCCCCTCCCCCTCTAATCCCCCTCACTCCCTCCAGCCCTCACATCCCCCTCACTCCCTCCCACCTCACATCCCCCTCCCCCTCACATCACCCTCACTCCCTCCCCCTCTCATCCCCTTCACTCCCTCCACCACTCACATCCCCCTCAATCCCTCCCCTCTCACATCCCCCTCACTCCCTCCGCCCCCTCATCCCCCTCACTCCCTTCCCCTCTCATCCCCCTCACTCCCTCCAGCCCTCACATCCCCCTCACTCCCGCCACCTCTCATCCCCTTCACTCCCTCCAGCCCTCGCATCCCCCTCACTCCCTCCACCCTTCACATCCCCTCCCCCTCTCATCCCCCTCACTCCCTCTACACCTCACATTCCCCTCACTCCCTCCACCCCTCACATCTCCCTCACTCCCTCCCCCTCACAACCCCCTTACTCCCTCCAGCCCTCACATTCCCTCACTCCCTCCCCCTCATATCCCCCTCACTCCCTACCCCTCTCATCCCATTCACTCCCTCCAGCCCTTACATCCCCCTCACTCCCTCCCCCTCTCACCCCCTCACTCCTTCCCCCCTCACATCCCCCTCACTCCCTCCAGCTCTCACATCCCCCTCACTCCCTCCAGCCCTCACATTCCCCTCACTCCCTCCCCCTCACATCCCCCTCACTCCCTCCCCCTCACATCTCCCTCACTCCCTCCAGCCCTCACATCCCCCTCACTCCCTCCTCCCTCACATCCCCCTCACACCCTCCACCCCTCACACCCCCCTCACTCCCTCCACGCCTCTCATCACCCTCACTCCCTCCAGCCCTCACATTCCCCTCACTTCCTCCCCCTCTCATCCCCCTCACTCCCTCCACCGCTCACATCCCCCTCACTCCCTCCCCCTCACATCCCCCTCACTCCCTCCCCCTCACATCCCCCTCACTCCCTCCCCCTCTCATCCCCCTCACTCCCTCCAGCCCTCACATCCCCCTCACTCCTCACATCCCCCTCCCCCTCTAATCCCCCTCACTCCCTCCAGCCCTCACATCCCCCTCACTCCCTCCCACCTCACATCCCCCTCCCCCTCACATCACCCTCACTCCCTCCCCCTCTCATCCCCTTCACTCCCTCCACCACTCACATCCCCCTCAATCCCTCCCCTCTCACATCCCCCTCACTCCCTCCGCCCCCTCATCCCCCTCACTCCCTTCCCCTCTCATCCCCCTCACTCCCTCCCCCTCACATCCCCCTCACTCCCTCCAGCCCTCACATCCCCCTCACTCCCTCCAACCCTCACCTTCCCCTCACTCCCTCCCCCTCACATCGCCCTCACTCCCTCCCCCTCACATCCCCTCACTCCATCCCCCCTTACATCCCCCTCACTCCCTCCAGCCCTCACATCCCCCTCACTCCCTCCCACTCACATCCCCCTCCCTCCCTCCTCCCTCACATTCCCCTCACTCCCTCCCCCTCACATCTCCCTCACTCCCTCCAGCCCTCACATCCCCCTCACTCCCTCCACTCTTCACATCCCCCTCCCCCTCTCATCCCCCTCACTCCCTCTACACCTCACATCCCCTCACTCCCTCCACCCCTCACATCCCCCTCACTCCCTCCCTCTCACAACCCCCTTACTCCCTCCAGCCCTCACATTCCCTCACTCCCTCCCCCTCACATCCCCCTCACTCCCTACCCCTCTCATCCCCCTCACTTCCTCCAACCCTCACATCCCCCTCACTCCTTCCCACTCTCATCCCCCTCACTCCCTCCCCCCTCACATTCCCCTCACTCCCTCCAGCTCTCACATCCCCCTCACTCCCTCCAGCCCTCACATCCCTCTCACTCCCTCCCCCTCACATCCCCCTCACATTCCCTCACTCCCTCCTCCCTCACATTCCCCTCACTCCCTCCAGCCCTCACATCCCCCTCGCTCCCTCCTCCCTCACATTCCCCTCGCTCACTCCAGCCATCACATCCCTCTCACGCCCTCCACCCCTCACACTCCCCTCACTCCCTCCCCCTCACATCCCCCTCACTCCCTCCCCCTCACATCCCCCTCACTCCCTCTCCCACACATCCCCCTCACTCCCTCCCCCTCACATCCCCCTCACTCCCTCCCCCTCACATCCCCCTCACTCCCTCCCCCTCACATCCCCCTCACTCCCTCCAGCCCTCACATTCCCCTGACTCCTTCCTCCCTCACATCCCCCTCACTCCCACCAGCCCTCACATCCCCCTCACTCCCTCCCCCTCACATCCCCCTCACTCCCTCCCCCTCACATCCCCCTCACTCCCTCCCCCTCACATCCCCCTCACTCCCTCCCCCTCACATCCCCCTCACTCCCTCCAGCCCTCACATTCCCCTGACTCCTTCCTCCCTCACATCCCCCTCACTCCCTCCAGCCCTCACATCCCCCTCACTCCCTCCCCCTCACTTCCCCCTCACTCCCTCCCCCTCACATCCCCCTCACTCCCACCAGCCCTCACATCCCCCACACTCCCTCCCCCTCTCATCCCCCTCACTCCCTCCTACCTCACATCCCACTCATCCCTCCACCCCTCACACCCCTCACTCCTCCCCTCACATCGCCCTCACTCCCACCACCCCCCACATCCCCCTCGCTCCCTCCCCCTCACATTCCCTTCACTCCCTCCCCCTCACATCCCCCTCACTCCCTCCTCCCTCACATCCCCCTCACTCCCTCCCCCTCACTACCACCCCCTCACATCCCCCCACTTCCTCCCCTCCGCACATCCCCCTCCCTCACATCCCCCAACATCCCCCTCACTCCCACCACCCCTCACATCCCCCTCACTCCCTCCCCCCACATCCCCCTCACTCCCACCACCCCTCACATCCCCCTCACTCCCTCCCCCCACATCCCCCTCACTCCCACCACCCCCCACATCCCCTTCACTTCCTCCAGCCCTCACATCCCCCTCACTCCCTCCAGCCCTCACATTCCCCTCACTCCCTCCAGCCCTCACATCCCCCTCACTCCCTCCAGCCCTCACATTCCCCTCACTCCCTTTACCCTCACATTCCCCTCACTCCCTCCCCTCCTCACTCCCCCTCCTCACTCCCTCCAGCCCTCACATCCCCTCCTCACTCCCTCCCCTCCTCACACCCCCCTCCTCACTCCCTCCCCTCCTCACACCCCCTCCTCACACACCCCTCCTCACTCCCTCCCCTCCTCACTTCCTCGCCTCCTCACTCCCTCCCCTCCTCACACCCCCTCCTCACTCCCTCCCCTCCGCACACCCCCTCCTCACTCCCTCCCCTCCGCACACCCCCCTCCTCACTCCCTCCCCTCCTCACACCCCCCTCCTCACTCCCCCTCCTCACTCCCACCCCTCCTCACTCCCTCCCCTCCTCACACCCCCCTCCTCACTCCCTCCCCTCCTCACACCCCCCGTCTTCACACCCACTCCTCACTCCCTCCCCTCCTCATTCCCTCCCCTCCTCACACCCCCTCCTCACTCCCTCCCCTCCTCATTCCTTCCCCTCCTCACACACTCCTCCTCATTCACTCCCCTCCTCACACACCCCTCCTCACTCCCTCCCCTCCTCACTCCCTCCCCCTCACTCCCTCCCCTCCTCAAACCCCCCCTCCTCACTCCCTCCCCTCCTCAAACCCCCCATCCTCACTCTCTCCCCTCCTCACTCCCCCTCCTCACTCCCACCCCTCCTCACTCCCTCCCCTCCTCACACCCCCCTCCTCACTCCCTCCCCTCCTCACACCCCCCTCCTCACTCCCTCCCCTCCTCACACCCCTCCTCTTCACACCCACTCTTCACTCCCTCCCCTCCTCATTCCCTCCCCTCCTCACACCCCCTCCTCACTCCCTCCCCTCCTCATTCCTTCCCCTCCTCACACACTCCTCCTCATTCACTCCCCTCCTCACACACCCCTCCTCACTCCCTCCCCTCCTCACTCCCTCCCCCTCACTCCCTCCCCTCCTCAAACCCCCACCTCCTCACTCCCTCCCCTCCTCAATCCCCCCTCCTCAATTCCTCCCCTCCTTGCACCCACTCCTCACTCCCTCCCCTCCTCACTATCCCTCCTCACTTCCTCCTCACACACCCCTCCTCACTCCCTCCCCTCCTCACACCACTCCTCACTCCCCCCTCCTCGATTCCTCCCCTCCTCGCACCCACTCCTCACTCCCTCCCCTCCTCACTATCCCTCCTCACTTCCTCCTCATACCTTCCTCCTCACTCCCTCCGCTCCTCACACCCCCTTCCTCACTCCCTCCCCTCCTCACTCCCTCCCCTCCTCACACTCCCTCCCCTCCTCACACACCCCTCCTCACTCCCTCCCCTCCTCACTCCCTCCCCCTCACTTCCTCCCCTCCTCACACCCCCTCCTCACTCCCTCCCCCTCACTCCCTCCCCTCCTCACACCACTCCTCACTCCCTCCCCTCCTCAATCCCCCCACCTAGATTCCTCCCCTCCTCGCACCCACTCCTCACTCCCTCCCCTCCTCACTATCCCTCCTCACTTCCTCCTCATACCTTCCTCCTCACTCCCTCCCCCCTCACATCCCCCTCCTCACTCCCTCCCCTCCTCACTCCCTCCCCTCCTCACACTCCCTCCCCTCCTCACTATCCCTCCTCACACCCCCTCCTCACTCCCTCCCCTCCTCACTCCCTCCCCTCCTCACAACCCCCTCCTCACTTCCTCCCCTCCTCACACCCTCCCCTCCTCACTCCCTCCCCTCCTTACTCCCCCTCCTCACAACCCCTTCCTCACAGACCCCTCCTCACACTGCCCTCCTCACTCCCTCCCCTCCTCACACCCCCCTACTCACACACCCCTCCTCACACACCCTCCCCTCCTCACTCCCTCCCCTCCTCACTCCCTCCCCCTCACCCCCTCCCCTCACTCCCTCCCCTCCTCACTCCCTCCCCTCCTCACACCCCCTCCTCACACCGTCCCCTCCTCAAACCCTCCCCTCCTTGCCCTCCTCACACCCCCCTCACTCACCCCCCTCCTCACTCCCTCCACTCCTCACACTCCCTCCTCACGCCCTCCCCACCTCACACACCCTCCTCACTCCCTACCCTCCTCACTCCCTCCCCTCCTCACACACCCCTCCTCACACACCCTCCTCACACACCCTCCCCTCCTCACTCCCTCCCCTCCTCACTCCCTCCCCTCCTCACACCCCCCTCCTCACTCCCTCCCCTCCTCACACCCCCCCTCTTCACATCCACTCTTCACTCCCTCCCCTCCTCATTCCCTCCCCTCCTCACACCCCCTCCTCACTCCCTCCCCTCCTCATTCCTTCCCCTCCTCACACACTCCTCCTCATTCACTCCCCTCCTCACACACCCCTCCTCACTCCCTCCCCTCCTCACTCCCTCCCCCTCACTCCCTCCCCTCCTCAAACCCCCCCTCCTCACTCCCTCCCCTCCTCAATCCCCCCTCCTCAATTCCTCCCCTCCTCGCACCCACTCCTCACTCTCTCCCCTCCTCACTATCCCTCCTCACTTCCTCCTCACACACCCCTCCTCACTCCCTCCCCTCCTCACACCACTCCTCACTCCCTCCCCTCCTCAATCCCCCCTCCTCGATTCCTCCCCTCCTCGCACCCACTCCTCACTCCCTCCCCTCCTCACTATCCCTCCTCACATCCTCCTCATACCTTCCTCCTCACTCCCTCCGCTCCTCACACCCCCCTCCTCACTCCCTCCCCTCCTCACTCCCTCCCCTCCTCACACTCCCTCCCCTCCTCACACACCCCTCCTCACTCCCTCCCCTCCTCACTCCCTCCCCCTCACTCCCTCCCCTCCTCACACCCCCTCCTCACTCCCTCCCCCTCACTCCCTCCCCTCCTCACACCACTCCTCACTCCCTCCCCTCCTCAATCCCCCCACCTAGATTCCTCCCCTCCTCGCACCCACTCCTCACTCCCTCCCCTCCTCACTATCCTCCTCACTTCCTCCTCATACCTTCCTCCTCACTCCCTCCCCTCCTCACACCCCCCTCCTCACTCCCTCCCCTCCTCACTCCCTCCCCTCCTCACACTCCCTCCCCTCCTCACTATCCCTCCTCACTTCCTCCTCACACCCCCTCCTCACTCCCTCCCCTCCTCACTCCCTCCCCTCCTCACAACCCCCTCCTCACTTCCTCCCCTCCTCACACCCTCCCCTCCTCACTCCCTCCCCTCCTTACACCCCCTCCTCACAACCCCCTCCTCACAGACCCCTCCTCACACTGCCCTCCTCACTCCCTCCCCTCCTCACACCCCCCTCCTCACACACCCCTCCTCACACACCCTCCCCTCCTCACTCCTTCTCCTCCTCACTCCCTCCCCCTCACTCCCTCCCCCTCACTCCCTCCCCTCCTCACTCCCTCCCCTCCTCACACCCCCTCCTCACTCCCTCCCCTCCTCACTCGCTCCCCTCCTCACAACCCCCTCCTCACTTCCTCCCCTCCTCACTTCCTCCCCTCCTCACACCCTCCCCTCCTCACTCCCTCCCCTCCTTACACCCCCTCCTCACAACCCCCTCCTCACAGACCCCTCCTCACACTGCCCTCCTCACTCCCTCCCCTCCTCACACCCCCCTCCTCACACACCCCTCCTCACACACCCTCCCCTCCTCACTCCTTCCCCTCCTCACTCCCTCCCCCTCACTCCCTCCCCCTCACTCCCTCCCCTCCTCACTCCCTCCCCTCCTCACACCCCCTCCTCACACCCTCCCCTCCTCAAACCCTCCCCTCCTTGCCCTCCTCACACCCCCCTCACTCACCCCCCTCCTCACTCCCTCCACTCCTCACACTCCCTCCTCACGCCCTCCCCACCTCACACACCCTCCTCACTCCCTCCCCTCCTCACTCCCTCCCCTCCTCACACACCCCTCCTCACACACCCCTCCTCACACACCCTCCTCACACACCCTCCCCTCCTCACTCCCTCCCCTCCTCACTCCCTCCCCTCCTCACTCCCCCCTCCTCACACCCTCCCCTTCACTCCCTCCCCTCCTCACGCCCTCCCCACCTCACACCCCCTCCTCACACCCTCCCCTCCTCAATCCCTCCCCTCCTCACGCCCCCTCCTCACACACCCCTCCTCACACACCCTCCTCACACACCCTCCCCTCCTCACTCCCTCCCCTCCTCACTCCCTCCCCTCCTCACACGCCCTCCTCACGCGCTCCCCTCCTCAATCCCTCCCCTCCTCACTCCCCCCTCCTCACGCCCTCCCCACCTCACACACCCTCCTCACTCCCTCCCCTCCTCACTCCCTCCCCTCCTCACACACCCCTCTTCACACACCCCTCCTCACACACCCTCCTCACACACCCTCCCCTCCTCACTCCCTCCCCTCCTCACTCCCTCCCCTCCTCACTCCCCCCTCCTCACACCCCCCTCCTAACTCCCTCCCCCTCACTCCCTCCCCTCCTCACTCCCTCCCCACCTCACACCCCCTCCTCACTCCCTCCCCTCCTCACTCCCTCCCCTCCTCACACACCCCTCCTCACACACCCCTCCTCACACCCCCTCCTCACGCCCTCCCCTGCGCATCTTTGGACTGTGGGAGGAAACCCACGCAGACACGGGGAGAACGTGCAAACTCCACACAGTCAGTCGCCTGAGGTGGGAATTGAACCCGGGTCTCTGGCGCTGTGAGGCAGCAGTGCTAACCACTGGGCCACCGTGCCGCCCGTTGTCTGGGCTGTGTTCACGACTCTCCGTAACCATCTCCGATCTTGAATGGGACAGTTGCCATACCAGGTGGTGATACATAGAGTCATAGGGATGTACAGCATGGAAACAGACCCTTCGGTCCAACCCGTCCATGCCGACCAGATATCCCAACCCAATCTAGTTCCACCTGCCAGCACCCGGCCCATATCCCTCCAAACCCTTCCTATTCACATACCCATCCAAATGCCTCTTAAATGTTGCAATTGTACCAGCCTCCATCGCTCCCTCTGGCAGCTCATTCCATACACGTACCACCCTTTGTGTGAAAAAACTGCCCCTTAGGTCTCTTTTATATCGTTCCCCTCTCACCTTAAACCTATGCCCTCTAGTTCTGGACTCCCCCACCCCAGGGAAAAGACTTGGTCTATTTATCCTACCCATGCCCCTCATAATTTTGTAAACCTCGATAAGGTCACCCCTCATCCCGACAGAGATCTGTCGATGGCGCACCTATAAAAGTTGGCAAGGGTACACGCCGTCGTGCCAAATTTCCTCAGCTGCCCGAGGAAGAAGAGACATTATTGGGCGTTTGTAACCAGTGCGTCCACATGATGAGTCCAAGAAGAGGCTGAACAGGCTGGGGCTGTTTTCCCCGGAGCATCGGAGGCTGAGGGGTGACCTTATAGAGGAATGGTACCCTCTACCTGTCTCCACCTATCCCCACTTCAATACCCTGACCCCAGCACACCCTTGTTCCGCAGCTCTCCCTCTACCCACCCTCAGTCCTGAACAAGGGTTACACCAGATCCCTCGACTTCTCCACCTCCTGATACTGCCTAGTTTGCTGCGTTCTTTCAGTCTCCTGCCTGTCTATTTTGCCAATTGAGAACAAAGGCTTGGACTAACTTTTCCAGACTCTGTCCCCTCGCTGGATTCACTCCCATTCCTTTCAGTTGCTCCAAGTCAACAACTGAACCTCAGAATGAAACGTAAATGGAAATGGGGGTGAGAAAAGAGAGTGGGTACTATCAGATGTTGGACAGAGGAAAGAAGTTGCAGTCTGAGGTGAAGCTCAATCTTCATTCAGAGAGAGGAGCAGCAGGAGCTTCAGAACCTCATGGTCCAACTTCCACATTCAGACAATAGGGGAGCTCCGATTGGCAGGAGGACCAGGCTCCTTCTGGTCCTCCAGGGGTTCCTATTGGTCTATCAAAAGACAATCACCCGCCTCTTCTGCAGTCAGCAACGAGTATGCGCAGTCTTTTGCTGACATCGGCAAATACTGAGGTGTCCGTCCTTGATGGAGACGCACGTGTCCAAGAATGAGACAGACAGTCGAGAGTAGTCCATGGTGAGTTTGACGGTGGGATGAAACTTGTTGATGTCACTGTGTAGTTCTATCAGTGACTCCTCGCCATGGGTCCAGAGGAAGAAAATGTCATCAATGTACCTGGTGTATAATGTTGGTTGGAGATCCTGCATAGAGAAGAAGTCTTGTTCGAACCTACGCATGAAGAGGTTGGCATATTGGGGTGCAAATTTGGTCCCCATGGCTGTTCCGTGTGTCTGGGTGAAGAGCTGGTTGTCAAAGGTGAAGACGTTGTGATCGAGGATAAAGCGGATGAGTTGTAGGATGGTGTTTGGAGACTGGCAGTTGTTGGTGTTGAGTATTGAGGCTGTTGCCACGATGCCATCATTGTGGGGGATGCTGGTGTAGAGTGCGGAAACGTCTATTGTGACGAGGAATGTTCCCGGTTCGACTGGTCCATGGGTGCTGAGTTTCTGTAAGAAACCCATAGTGTCGCGACAGAAGCTGGATATCCCCTGTACAATAGGTTTCACGATGGATGTTGGAGGATCTGAGCTACAGGGAGAGGCTGAACAGGCTGAGGCTGTTTTCCCTGGAACGTCGGAGGCTGAGGGGTGACCTTATAGAGGTTTACAAAATTATGAGGGGCATGGATAGGATAAATAGACAAAGTCTTTTCCCTGGGGTCGGGGAGTCCAGAACTAGAGGGCATAGGTTTAGGGTGAGAGGGGAAAGATATAGAAGAGACCTCAGGAGCAACGTTTTCACGCAGAGGGTGGTACGTGTATGGAATGAGCTGCCAGAGGAAGTGGTGGAGGCTGGTACAATTGCAACATTTAAGAGGCATCTGGATGGGTATATGAATAGGAAGGGTTTGGAGGGATATGGGCCGGGTGCTGGCAGGTGGGACTAGATTGGGTTGGGATATCTGGTCGGCATGGACGGGGTTGGACCGAAGGGTCTGTTTCCGTGCTGTACATCTCTACGACTCTATGCCTTCGACATAGCCCCAGAGAGATTTTCACTTAGGGTCCCATTGCCCGACACCAGGATGTCCTGGTGTGTTGGCTTTGTGTACCTTTGGAAGGCAGTAGAGAAGTCCGTGGGATAAGGGTGCGTAGGGATCTCTCAAGGACTGGATCCAAAGTCCTGATCAATGTGTTTAATTCACGGGCGTGCTCTTTGGTCGGATCAGCTGGTAGTTGCCTGCAGTGTTCCTGGTTGTTCGGTTGTCGGTACACTTCCTTGCAGTAATCTGTTCTATTCTGAACGACAACGGCTCCTCCTTGATCTCCTGGTTTGATGAATCATGACCAGCAAATATGTGCACATGCTTGCTGACATAGAGGAACGTGCACAGTAAGCTCTGTGGTGATGGTGTCACTGACAAATTTTAAGTGTCCAACTGCCAATAGGAGTTAAAAAGGGTAGAGCCACAATTTTCTTTCTCCCCCCCCGCCCCCCCCCCCCCCCCCCCCCCCCCCCCCCCCCCCCGCAGCTCGATATTTTATTCCTTTCGCATTTTGTCTGGCTGCTCAACTTTTGTATGTTTTTTCCCCCTTGTTGTGGGGGCAAGACGCTGAGACCAGAACTGGAGGGCATAGATTTAGGGTGAGAGGGGAAAGATTTCTGAGGGTCCTAAGGGGCAATCTTTTCACACAGAGGATGGTATGTATATGGAATGAGCTGCCAGAGGAAGTGGTGGAGGCTGGTACAATTACATTTTTTAAAATGCATCTGGATGCAGATATGAATAGGAAAGATTCAGAGGGATAGGGGGCAAATGCTGGGAAATAGGTCACTAGATTAATTTAGGACATCTGGTCAGTGTGGACCGAAGGGCTTGTTTCCATGCTCTACAACTCTATGACTCTATTTCTGCACAGTGAGAACCAATATCACAAGACTAGGAATAGGCCATTCACCCCTTCCAACCTGTCCTGAGCTGTAGCCTAACTGCACATATTTCAGGACAAGTTTTAGCAAGATTTCAGCAGCTCTTTTTAAAAGATTGAACATGCTTTCAGACTTTAACGATGTTTCTGCATATATCATTTTAGCTATTCACAATGTTGCAGGTCAGCCAATTCAGAAAGGAATTTAAATGCAGAGTGAGATTCCTGTTAGAAAAGCTCTGCACTTCAATGACATTTGTAAAATGGTAATTTAACAGGAGTTCTGGGATTAACATATCAAAGAACAGAAACCCATTCTAAAAGATGAAAGGTTTAATCTAAAATTGTTTAATGTATCACATCTCCATGACACTGGACTCCTTTGGCTATAAATTCAGTGATCACGATCTTATTCTCTACAACCACCTGATGAAGGAGCAGCGCTCCGAAAGCTAGTGCTTCCAAACAAACCTGTTGGTCTATAACCTGGTGTTGTGGGATTTTTAACTTTGTGCACCCCTGTCCAACACCGGCACCTCCACATCTAGTGAACACAGCCCACACCTCCTGGTGCTGCCAGGAAACTGTACAATGCCGATGAAATGACGCAGTACCTGCACTCCTGAAACATTTACAATTTCTAACGATACCAGCTACTCATTCACTGCTCCATCTGATACACGAAATTGGAAACTCAGTGCAGGAGGCTGAAAGAGAGGAGCAGTTTTAAAACAAAAACCTCTTGGAGCTCAAAACTTTCAATGAGAGTCTGAGCCCGGCAGTGAGTTCAGGTAACCTTTATTGTGACCCAACTTTGTTACAGCTTCAAATTATCCCCCAGGAAAATGGCGTAGAAAATGTAGCTGTTTTTTTAAACAGCTCAAGGTCAAAGTGCACACATTCCCCTCATTTCCCCCACTTTCTTTACTATAGTGGGCGGCACAGTGGTTAGCACTGCTGCCTCACAGCACCAGAGACCCGGGTTCAATTCCCGACTCAGGCGACTGACTGTGGGGAGTTTGCACGTTCTCCCCGTGTCTGCGTGGGTTTCCTCCGGGTGCTCCGGTTTCCTCCCACAGTCCAAAAATGTGCAGGTCAGGTGAATTGACCATGCTACATTGCCCGTAGTCTTCGGGATAAATGTAGGAGAATGGGCCTGGGTGGGTTGCGCTTCGGCGGGTCGGTGTGGACTTGTTGGGGCGAAGGGCCTGTTTCCACACTGTAAGTAATCTAGTCTAATCTATTGGTCAGCACCGCATTGTCCCTTTGTAATCGGATCCTTGGTACAGCCGTAACCCGGAGGAAGTATTGCCTCACTCAGCAATTTCAACCCATACCCTGTCTCCAAGTCAGTTTCTCCCCGCTCATTTGCCAGGAAGGGGCAGTGTAGAGTCTTCCAGACTGCTGTGGGTCTGGAGTCACGTGTAGGCCAGGCCGGGTAAAGGATGCAGCTGGAACGACTGAGTGAATCCTTTCCCACAATGGCGGTTCCCTTCCCTAACAAGGGAGAGAGGGAAGCAGATGGGGGCTTTCTCCCCCACACCATCCCCTCCCTGAAACGGTCTCATCGTTCGATTCCAAACTCCACATTTCTGACCGAATACCAATTCTGCCATCTGTCGTGGCGGGATTCGAACCCGGGAGTCCCCGGAACCGGGCTGATAGTCCAATCGATAATGGCACTCGGCCGTCACTCCTTCAATCCCCCTGCGATGGCACGTGAACTCGCTGGTGCTTCCGCAGGTGGGAGGAGTAGGTGAAGCCCTTCCCGCACTGAGAGCAGGTGAATGGCCTCTCCCTGGTGTGGATCCGCTGGTGACTCCGCAGAGTGGAGGAATCGCTGAAGGCCTTCCCACACTCAGGGCAGCTGTAGGGCCTTTCCCCCGTGTGGACCCGCTGGTGCCTGAGCAATGTGGAGACCTGGGTAAAGGCCTTCCCACACTTCGGGCAGCTGAAGGGCCTCTCCCCCGTGTGGACATGCTGGTGGGTGAGCAGGGTGCAGGAATTGCTGAAGACCTTCCCGCACTCGGGGCAGCTGAAGGGCCTCTCCCCCGTGTGACTGCGCCGATGAGTCTCCAGGGCCGTCGCCACACTTCCACCATTTCTCCACGGGGCTGGATTCCTCGGGTTTCTCCATGGCCAAAGCTTCAGTTACACACAAACTCACGTGGAGTCTCTCCCCACCGTGAATTCCTCTTCCCAGGCCGTCTAAATGTTTCAGGCTCCACACACAGTGTGCTGCAACAGTAGGGTCTCTCATCCAGTCCCACTGATGCTGAAAACGTACCCAAACAGGAACCAAAACGCTTTGCTCCTTCTCACAGAATCATAGTTGAAAATTGTTTCCGGTCCTGATGGACTGAGTGACTGTCAGACATTGACGTCAAAGTGAGGACTGCAGACGCTGGAGAGTCAGTGTCGAAATGTGTGGTACTGGAAAAGCACAACAGGTCAGGCAGCATCCGAGGAGCAGGAGGGTTTATTTGGAAGCACTAGCTGCTCCTTCATCAGGTAGCTGTGGAGCAGGATGATAAGACACAAATTTTATAGCAAAAAATCAGTGTCATGCAACTGATATGATTTATTGAACAAACCTAGGTTGCTGTTAAGTTTTTCATCTTTTAGAATGCGTTGCAGGTTTTGGTTCATTAATATGTAAATCCCAGAACAAGCTTGTAAGTCACATTCTCGAGATGACTTAAGGTTTAATAAAAATAAGTGACATCTCAGCCCAGACAATGCGTTAAAGGTGTGAGGTTCGAGTCTGTCAGTATCCCAATCTTGAATCAGACTGGTTCTATTCCCAAAGTAGGAATTTATAAAATATTTCATGGATTGACTGCCTGCAGATTGTATTCTTTTTGAGCAAAATTGAATGCATCTGCAAATATAATTCTGCCAATACAATTTTATCCCATAGAATTATGTGTGTGGGTGTGCGTGAGAGAACTTGTGTGAGAGTTCGTGCATGTGAGTTCATGTAAGATTGTGTGCATGCTTGGTAAAATGTGAGTGTGATGACGTATAAGCCTGTGAGAGTGTTGCGGGGTGTATATGTGGGTGTCTGAGAGAGAGCGCATGTGTATGTGAGAGGCCTTGCATTTTGCTAAAACAAGGCAGGGCAGGACTTGTACAGTAAATGGTGGGGTTGTGTTACAGAACACACTGACATGCCGGCTGGGGAGCGGGGTGCAGGTACACAGTTCTTTGAAAGTTTCATTACTGGTGGACAGGGTGGTTAAGAAGGCATTTCGCAACATTGCCTTCATTGTTCACACTTGCTGAGGATGTGGTAGATGCAGGTACAGTTTGTGAGAAACAGAACTCACTCACAAATCAATCAGCCTGAGACAAAGCCTTAGGAACAAGAACAATTTATTACAGTCTTGCAAGTACCGGACGCTTCTGCAACCAAGCAGAAATGCGCGCCTAAACAGAGCCTGTTAGCTTTCTTGTTCAGTTTACAAGTTGCAGAATCACGCCTCCCTTTTCCCATCCTATCATAAGCCGATTACCTCACTTGTTAGTTATTTTCTTATCTGGCCATCCTGCTGTCCTTGTCTGCATTCTTTGTTCCTTGTTTGTTTCAGCTTGTTCTTTTATCCAGTTTCTCTTATCATACTATAAGCTTTATTGTGAAATGCCCCTGTTGCTTCTTTTTGTGGTCAACTACAACACTTTAAAGTTATTTCCTAGCTTAAAACTATTCTCTTTAAAAGACCCTCTATATTCATTAAAGTCTTAGCCTTAAGGATGCGACATGCTACAAGAATTCCACGACCGTTTGTATAATGTTCCCCTTCCCTTCCCCCTACTACACCCCCTCACCCATCTGCAAAAACAACATTTCTAATCTCCCACAAGTTACAACATTGAAACAGCTTTCGGATGGGTAGATGAATAGAAAGGTTTAGAGGGATATGGGCCAAATGTAGGCAAGTGGGACTGGTTTAGTTTGGGAATCCTGGTCGGCATAGACGAATTGGACCGAAGTGTCTGTTTCTGTGCTGTATACCTCTATTGAAACCAGTAGAATTCTGAACGGGGCTTGACAGGATAGATGCAGATAAAATGCTCCTTTGGTGGAGAGGGTCATCGAATCCCAACAATGTGGAAGCAGGCCATTCAGCCCATCTATTTCACTCTGGCCCTCTGAACAGTATCCCACCCATGTCCAACCCCTGACTGCGTATTTCCCATGGCCAATCCACCCTAACCTGTACATCCCTGGTCACTATGGGTAACTTAGCACGGCCAATTCTCCCTAACCTACACCAGAATCTATAACTTACCTTCTCAAGAATGTAATTTAAATGCAGAGCTTTTCTAAGAAAAATGTCAGTCTGACTCAACATTGGGACACAGACAGAATTCACACTTATTGTCTCTACTTATAAATAGGGCAACGTCTCTTCGAAATGTAGGTTCATTTAGATATAACTGCATCACTTCACATATGAAGATATCCCTTTGAATGTGCCCATATCCCTTTGAAATATAATCTCTTCCATTTAAACCTCTTTATTTGCAGAAATACCCGTTAAAATGTCCACGTCCCTTTAAAATGCAGATTGCCCCCTTTCGATATGACGCCGTTCCGTTAGATGTGGGAATATCTGTTTAAATTGAGCCGTGAGCTTTCCCAATGTAGACAGGGCTCCTGGAAACGTGGCAGTGTCCCCCCTGCAGCTGCAGAGCGAGACAGGAGAGTTTGTTTTTGTGAATGAGCAGTTGTAGCGCGAGGTGGCTGTTGCTTGGTGACGGTGAGGCTCCCCAGGCCCCGCCCATCCCCCGGCCCGGCCCCGCCCATCCCCCGTGCAGACGTCTCGCGGGGGTGAAGGCGGTTGGGAGGAGAAGTCGCTCGAGCGAGGAAGCGGCGGGAGGGCGGCCGTTAGGAAAATGGCGCCGCGCGGCCCGGGGCAGACACCCGTCACTGGCCGCCGCCGCCTTCCTGGCGCAGCTGCTGTGTCACGGCCACACCGGCCGGCTGTACAGCAGCCAGGAGCCGGT
This sequence comes from Chiloscyllium plagiosum, assembly GCF_037043375.1. Lineage (NCBI taxonomy): Eukaryota > Metazoa > Chordata > Chondrichthyes > Orectolobiformes > Hemiscylliidae > Chiloscyllium > Chiloscyllium plagiosum. The sequence continues at coordinate 93,595,147 of NW_028270165.1, read as the reverse complement.
GAGCATTCTGGAGGCGGATGGGGTTAAGGGCCTGCTTGGGAACTCGTCGGCCGCCGGGGTGGTGGAGTTCTACTGGTCGTGGGGCGGCCCCTGTGTCAACTATGGGGCCACCTGGAAGGTACTGGGCCCGGGACGTGAAAGGTGAGGCAGGTTGTGGGGGAGGACGGAGGGGAAGGAATGTGGGGCCTGTCCTGTCATAGTGACATTTTACACTCACTTTCCATCGGCTTTTACTGGCGCTTGTGCTGTTTCCCCCTCAGTGTGTGTTTAATCCTTGTGCTGTTTGCCCCTCACTGTGTGTTTAATCCTTGTGCTGTTTGCCCCTCACTGTGTGTTTAATCCTTGTGCTGTTTGCCCCTCACTGTGTGTTTAATCCTTGTGCTGTTTGCCCCTCACTGTGTGTTTAATCCTTGTGCTGTTTGCCCCTCACTGTGTGTTTAATCCTTGTGCTGTTTACCCCTCACTGTGTGTTTAATCCTTGTGCTGTTTACCCCTCACTGTGTGTTTAATCCTTGTGCTGTTTGCCCCTCACTGTGTGTTTAATCCTTGTGCTGTTTGCCCCTCACTGTGTGTTTAATCCTTGTGCTGTTTGCCCCTCACTGTGTGTTTAATCCTTGTGCTGTTTACCCCCTCACTGTGTGTTTAATCCTTGTGCTGTTTCCCCCTCACTGTGTGTTTAATCCTTGTGCTGTTTGCCCCCTCACTGTGTGTTTAATCCTTGTGCTGTTTGCCCCTCACTGTGTGTTTAATCCTTGTGCTGTTTGCCCCTCACTGTGTGTTTAATCCTTGTGCTGTTTACCCCCTCACTGTGTGTTTAATCCTTGTGCTGTTTACCCCCTCACTGTGTGTTTAATCCTTGTGCTGTTTTCCCCTCACTGTGTGTTTAATCCTTGTGCTGTTTGCCCCTCACTGTGTGTTTAATCCTTGTGCTGTTTGCCCCTCACTGTGTGTTTAATCCTTGTGCTGTTTGCCCCCTCACTGTGTGTTTAATCCTTGTGCCGTTTCCCCCTCACTGTGTTTAATCCTTGTGCTGTTTGCCCCTCACTGTGTGTTTAATCCTTGTGCTGTTTGCCCCTCACTGTGTGTTTAATCCTTGTGCTGTTTGCCCCTCAGTGTGTTTAATCCTTGTGCTGTTTACCCCTCACTGTGTGTTTAATCCTTGTGCTGTTTACCCCTCACTGTGTGTTTAATCCTTGTGCTGTTTACCCCTCACTGTGTGTTTAATCCTTGTGCTGTTTGCCCCTCACTGTGTGTTTAATCCTTGTGCTGTTTGCCCCTCACTGTGTGTTTAATCCTTGTGCTGTTTACCCCTCACTGTGTGTTTAATCCTTGTGCTGTTTACCCCTCACTGTGTGTTTAATCCTTGTGCTGTTTACCCCTCACTGTGTGTTTAATCCTTGTGCTGTTTACCCCTCACTGTGTGTTTAATCCTTGTGCTGTTTACCCCTCACTGTGTGTTTAATCCTTGTGCTGTTTACCCCTCACTGTGTGTTTTAATCCTTGTGCTGTTTGCCCTTTGCTGTTACTTGTGCAATTGCTGAGGGTGTTGTGTAAATACTAGTGAAGGATACTATGCACCAGCATGTATATGTTCCTCAGTCATTGAAGGGGCAGGACCTGTTGAGAATGGTTAGTAAAGCATGTGGTGCACTGAGCCTTGTTAACATGGATATAGTTTGTTATTTGGAAAAGTAGACTTTTTATTATTCAGAGTCATAGAGATGTACAGCACGGAAACAGACCCATTCGGTCCAACCTGTCCGTGCCAACCAGATATCCTAAATTAATCTAGTCCCCTTTGCCAGCACTTGACTCATATCCCTCTAAACCCTTCCTATTCATATACCCAGCCAGATGTGTTTTAAATGCTGTAATTATACCGGCTTCCACTACTTCCTCTGGCAGCTCATCCCATACTTGCACCACCCTCTGCATGGAAACGTTGCCCCTCAGGTACCTTTGTGGTCTCACCCTAAACCTATGCCCTCTAGTTGTGAATCTCACCCCAACACTGAGGAAAAGACTTAAACACTGAGCAGCTACACAAATGCAAAAGCAATCAAATATCGAGCCACAGGGGGGAAAAAACCTCATCTTCTGTCTGAGCAGTCAGGCAGAACGGCTGTACCCTTTTTGTTAGCCGATAGGCATTTGGAAACTTAAAATCTGTCAATAACACCAGCATTGCTACCGTGCATATTGTGTACACTCCTCAGTGTCAACAAGCAGGGCACATGTTTGCCGGTGTCACCAAAACATTGGGCATGTTCCTTGCTGTCAGCAGAAAAGGGGCGAGACCTACCTTGATGGACAAATAAGGAGGACCGGAGGGAGAATTGTCCTCCTGCCTTTCGGAGCTCCCCTATTGGTGAATGTGGAAGTTGGACCATGAGGTTCTGAAGCTCCTGCTGCTCCTCTCTCTGAATGAAGATTGAGCTTCACCTCAGACTGCAACTTCTTTCCTCTGTCCAACATCTGATAGTACCCACTCTCTTTTCTCACCCCCATTTCCATTTACGTTTCATTCTGAGGTTCAGTTGTTGACTTGGAGCAACTGAAAGGAATGGGAGTGAATCCAGTGAGGGGACAGAGTCTGGAAAAGTTAGTCCAGGCCTTTGTTCTCAATTAGCAAAATAGACAGGCAGGAGACTGAAAGAACTCAGCAAACTACGCAGTATCAGAAGGTGGAGAAGTGTAACCCTTGTTCAGGATTGGGGGTGGGTATAGGGAGAGCTGTGGAACAAAGATGTGCTGGGGGCAGGGTATTGAAGTGGGGATAGGTGGAGATAGGTCGAGTGTACAATAGACAATAGGTGCAGGAGTAGGCTATTCTGCCCTTCGAGCCAGCACCACCATTCATTGTGATAATGGCTGATCATCCTCAATCAGTATTCTGTTCCTGCCTTATCCCCATAACCTGGTACGACCTAATTGGTGACTGGGAGGAAGGAATCTAGTTGGCAGGGAAGAGTGGAAGGGGCTGGGAAGTGTGTTGGGGGATGGGATGGGAGATTATTTGAAATTGGAGAACTCAGTGTTGAGTCCTCAGGGCTGTGGACTGCTCAGTCAGAAGATGAGGTTTTGTTCCTCCATTTTGTGGTTTGATTTGTTGTGGCAATTGAGGAAGCCAAAGATAGTCATGTCAGAAGGGGAGTGGGAAGGGGCATTAAAATGGGTGGAGACTGGGAAGTCAGCTCAGCCTCTGCGGACCCGGCTGTGATGCTCAGCAAACCGTTCCCCAAGTTTACACTCGGTCTCCCCGATGTAGAGAAGACCACAATTGGCAAAGCACAGCGGGTCAAGCAGCATCCGAGCAGTAGGACAGTCGAACGTTTGGGCATGAACCCTTCATCAGGAATGATGCGTGGGTGTTCAGAGGGGCATCAGTGTCCTTCTGTGCCAGTTGTCAGACAGGTGCAGCAGGCAATGAGCAAGGCAAGTAGTGTATTAGCAAGAGGAATTAAGTTCAGAAGTGGGGATGTCTTCCTGCAGTTAGGGGGTCATTGAATATATTCAAGACTGAGTTCATCTGATTTTTATGTGAATGTTTATGGGGAAGGCAAGAAAATGGTTTTAAGACTAGTATAGGACCGAGTTACAGAGCCATGCAGCACAGAAACAGCTCCTTCAGTCCAACTAGTCCATGCTGTTCTCAAACTAAACCAGTCCCACCTGCCAGTGTTTTGGCCCATATCCCTCCAAACCTTTCCTATTCATGAACTTATCCAAATGTCTTTTAAACGTTACTGTACCTGCATCCACCACTTCCTCTAGACATTTAGTCCACATGTGACCCACTCTGTATAAAACAAATTGTGCCCTTCAAGTCTTTTTAAAATCTCTTTCTCCTGTCACCATCAAAATTTGCTCCCTAATCTTGAAACCGCAACCCTAGGGGAAGGACACACGTCGTTCACCTCATCTCTCCCCTCATGATTTTAAAAACCTTGATAAGGTCACATCTCCACCTCCTATATGCCAGTGAAAAAGTCCCAGCCCATCTACCTAGATGCAGGTAGATCCATATCCAGTCATGATTGGTTCAATGCTGGTCCCAATTCTCTCTCACGGTATCCAGGACAGCAAGAGACCACAAGACATAGGAGCAGAAATTAGGCCACCAGGTCTGCTCATTCCATTCTATCGTGGCTGATGAGTTTCTCAGTTATATTCTTCCGCTATAAGCAAAGTGAAAATGGAGGGAGTGAGTGTGGGATGGAGATTTTCAGCTTCCAGAGAATAAGAGAGGAAAGAGTTCACTATAAATTAGAATCTATGGGATCGACTGATGAGCCGAGGAGTGTCAGTTGCAGTTTAATTTCGAGAAATCAGAAGTTTGCATTTTGGTTAAGCAATCCAGGCAGGACTGACACAGTTAGGGGAGTGTTGTAGAATAAAGAGACTTTGGAGTGCTAGAGTCTCAGGTGGACAGATTAGTGAAGGCGGCGTTTGGTTTGCTTTCCTTCATTGCTCATAGCATTGAGTATCGGAGTTGTGAGATCATGTTATACACACTTCCCACTCGAACGTGTTATCTAACTGCTTAACTGTTTTTAGTGAATATAATCCAAACCTCCTGCTGCTGCCATAACGTGGTTTGTTTGGAAGCCCTAGCTTTCGGAGTGATTAGATTTATTTTATTACTTACAGTGTGGAAACAGGCCCTTCAGCCCAAACCAACCCTTAGAAGAGCCACCCACCCGGACCCATTCCCCAACATTTACCCCTTCACCTAACACTTCAGGCAAATTAGCGTGGCCACTTCACCTAACCTGCACATCTTTGGACTGTGGGAGGAAACCCAAGCAGACACTGGGAGAATGTACAAACTCCACACTGACAGTTGCCCGAGGTGGGAATTGAACCCGGATCTCTGGCGCTCTGAAGTGCTGCTGCTGCTTCAGGTGGTTGTGGAGAATAAGATCATGATTAGACTATTTATAACCAACGGAGTCCAGTTCATGGAGATGTGATACATTAAACAATTTAGATTAAATCTTCCATCTTTTAGAATGGGGTTCTGTTCTTTGGTATGTTAATCCCAGAACCTGTTTTCAGTAACTTTCTCAAGAACGTAATTTAAATGCAGAGGTTTTATATCAAAAATGTCAGGCTGACTCGACATTGGGACCCAGACAGAATTCACACCTATTGGTGGGTAGGCTGGGACTTTTTTCACTGGAGCACAGGAGGTTGAAAGGTGAAGGTATTGGGTGCCTCATTAGCAAATTTCAGATTGATGGAATATCAGATAGTGAAGGGGACTGTCAGACGATACAGCAGAATATAGATCGGAGAGTTGGGAAGAGAAATGGCAGATGGAGTTCAATCCAGACAAATGCGAGGTGATGCATTTTGGAAGATGCAATTCAAGAGCGAGCTATACAGTAAATGGAAAGGTCCTGGGGGAAATTGATGTACAGAGAGATCTGGGTGTTCGGGTCTATTGTTCTCTGAAGGTGGCAATGCCTGTCAGTAGAGTGGTCAAGGCAGCATACAACACGCGTTCCATCATCGGACGGATTGAGTAAAAGAGCTGGCAGGTCATGTTAAAGTTATATAAGATTTTGGTTCGGCCGCATTTGGAATACTGTGTACAATTCCGGTCGTCAGATTTCCAAAAGGATGTGGATACTTTTGGAGAGAGTGCAGAGGAGGTTCACCAGGATGTTGCCTGTTATGGAGAGCGCTAGCTATGAGGAGAGGTTGAGTAGATTCGGATTATTTTCATTGGAAATAAGGAGGTTGAGGGGGGGGTCCTGATTGAGGCCTAAAAACCATGAGGGGTGTAAACAGGGGTGGATAGGAAGAATTATTTTCCCAGAGGGGAAGACTTAATTAGGGGAGAATGTGAGGACTGCAGATGCTGGAGATCAGAGCTCGTTGGGCTGAAGGGTCTGTTCTGTGCTGTATGACTCTGTAACTGTTCTGTACTGGTCTTAAAACCATTTTACTTGCCTTCCCCCATAAACATCCACTTCATGGTTGTTCTAAAATCAGATGAACTCAGCCTTGAATATATTCAATGACCCCCTAACTGCAGGAAGACATCCCGACTTCTGAAATCAATTCCTCTTGCTAATATACCTCTTGCCTTGCTGATTGCTTGCTGCATCCGTCTGACAACTGGCAGTGACTGGTGTGGAAGGACACTGAGGCCACTTTTTACATCCACATATCATTCCTGAGGAAGGGCTCGTGCCTGAAACGTCGATTCTCCTGCTCCGCGGATGCTGTCTGACCTCCTGTACTTTTCCACTGCCACACTTTTCGACTCTCATCTCCAGGATCTGCAGTCCCGACTTTCTTCACATCCCAATATATCGCCGTTTAAACAACGCACCTCCTTTCAGCAGTTATTTTTTCATAACCAAGGCTATAACCGGTTATAACCGGGAATTGAATCGCCTGGGTTCAATTCCCGCCTCAGGCGACTGAGTATGTGGAGTTTGCACGTTCTCCCCGTGTCTGCCTGGGTTTCCTCCGGGTGCTCTGGTTTCCTCCCACAGTCCAAAGATGTGCAGGTCAGGTGAGTTGGCCATGCTAAATTGACTGTAGTGTTAGGTAAGGGGTAAATGTAGGGGTATGGGTGGGTTGCGTTTCGGCGGGGCGGTGTTGACTTGTAGGGCCGAAGGGCCTGTTTCCACATTAATGTAATCCAGTCTAAACTTCACACTGTGGGACTGCATTTGCCGTGTGTTTGCCAATTGAGACACAGACCTGGACCAACGTTTCCCGACTCTGTCCCTTCCCTGGATTCACTCGCTTTCTTTTCAGTTGCTGCAAGTTAACAATTTAACCCCAGAATGAAAGAAGGAAGTTGCAGTCTGAGGTGAAGCTCTATCTGTATTTGCAGAGGAGGAGCAGCAGCAACTTCAGAACCTGATGGTCCATCTTCCGCATTCCCCGTCATCTAACACTATGGGGCAATTTAGCTTGGCCAATTCACCCTAACCCGCGCATCTTTGGACTGTGGGAGGATACCCGCGCAGACGTGGGTAGGGAATTGAACCTGGGGCTCTGGCGCTGTGAGGCAGCAGTGCTAACCACGAAAAAAAGGAATAGGGTTGTAAGGCAGTATTTCAGGGAGCTAGGGTGGAAGCTGAGGGCTAGAACAAACAGAGTGGTTATCTCTGGTTTGTTACCCGTGCCACGTGATAGCAAGGAATAGGGAGAGATATCAGCTGAACACGTGGCTGCAAGGATGGTGCAGGAGGGAGGGTTTCAGGCTTTTGGATAATTGGTGCTCATTCTGGCAAAGGTGGGACTTGTACAAACAGGACAGTCTTCACTTTAACCAGAGGAGTACTAATATCCTGGGTGGGAAATTTGCTGGAGCTATTCGAGTGGGTTTAAAGTAGCTCAGCAGGGGGATGGGAACCGGGGGTGTAGCTGCAATGCACAGGAGGATAAGAGTAGGAAGGACAGGGACATGATTTCAGGGTCACAGGAATGTGCTGGCAGACAGCGAAGTGGTTTGAAGTGTTTCTATTTCAACGCCAGAGTATCCACAATAAGGTAGGGGAGCTTGCAACACGGATAGGTACCTGGGACTTGGATATTGTGGCCATTTCGGAGACATGGAGAGAGCAGGGTGAGGAATGGATGTTGCAGGTTCCAGGGTTTTGATCTTTCATTAAGAACAGCCAAGGCGGTAAAAGAGGGAGAGACGTGGACTTGTTGGTCAAGGATATTATAACGGTGGCTGACAGAACTTTTGATGAGTCCTCATCAACTGAGGTAATGTGGGCTGAGGTTAGAATCTGGAGCGGAGAGGTCACACTGCTTGGAGTTTTTTTATAGGCCTCCGCAGAGTTCCAGGGAGGTGGAAGAGAGGATTAGCAAAATTATTCTGGGTAGGAGTGAAAGGAACAGGGTGGTCATTATGGGGGACTTTAACTTCCCCAGTATGTGCAGGAGGGGCTTTCTGACACAGTATGTCGAAGGGCCGACAAAAGGGGAGGTCACACTGGATCTGGTGCTTGGTAATGAATCAGGCCAGATGTTTGGTTTAGTGGAAGGTGAACACTTTGGAGAGAGTGACGATAATTCAGTTAGGTTTCATATAGCAATTTAAAGGGAGAGGAACATGCCACAGGTTAAGAGTTATCGATGGGGAAAGGGCAATTATAATGCAATTAGGCAAGACTTAGGATGCATAGAATAGGGTAGCAAAATGCAGGGGATGGGGACAATTGAAATGTGGAGCTGGTTTAAGGAACAGATATAGTGTGTCCTTGATAGGTATGTCCCTGTCAGGAGGGAAGGAAGTAATAAGGTAAGGGAACCGTGGTTTACAACAGAAATTGCATCTCTTGTAACAAAGAAGAAGGAGGCTCATGTGTTGATGAGGCAAGATGGTTCAGATGAGGCGATGGAGAGTTACAGATCAGCTCGGAAGGGTTTAAAGAGAGAGTTAAGAGCAAAGAGAGGACATGAGCAGTCTTTAACACATAAAGGAGAACCCTAAAGCTTTCTACAGGTATGTGAGGAATAAAAGGATGATTAGGGTAGGAATAGGGCCAGTCAAAGATAGAAGTGGGAAGTTGAGTGTGGGCCCTGTGGAGATTGGAGAGGTATTAATGAATATCTCTCATCGGTCTTCACTCAGGAAAAGGAGAATATTGTAGAGGAGAAGAATGAGGTACGAGATATGAGACTCGAAAGGATTGAGGTTAGTGGCACACAGGTGTTATCAATTCTAGAAAAGGAGTGAAAGGAGGCAAGTGCCCTGGGCCGGATGGGATTTATCCAAGGATTCTCTGGAAAGCTAGGGAGGAGAGGGCAGAGCCTTTGGCTTTGATATTTGAGTTGTCATTGTCTACCGATTTAGTACCAGAGTGGAGGATTGCAAATGTTGTGTCCTTGTTCAAGAAATGCAGCAGAGATGACCCAGGTAATTATAGACCAGTGAGCCTTACTTCTGTTGAAGGAAAGCTTTTGGAAAGGAACATTAGAGATAGGATTTATAATCATCTAGCAAGCAACAATTTGATTTCCGATAGTCAACACTGTTTCATCAAGGGCAGATCGTGTCTCATAAACCTCATTGAGTTTTTTGAGAAGGTGACCAAGCATGTAGATGAGGGTAGGGCAGTTGACGTGGTGTACATGGACCTCAGTAAAGCCTTTGATAAAGTTCCACATGGTAAGCTATTGGAGAAAATGCAGAGGCATTGGATTGAGGGTGATTTAGCAGTTTGGATTACAAACTAGCTTTCTGAAAGAAGGCAGCGAGTGGTGGTTTATGGAAAATATTCAGCCTGGAGTCCGGTTACTAGTGGTGTGCCACAAGGATCAGTTTTCAGACTACTGCGGTTTGTCATTTTTTAAATGACTTAGACACAGGCATAGGTGGATGAATTAGTAAATTTGCAGACGATACTAAAGTCGGTGGAGCCGTGGACAGTTTGGAAGAATGTTATAGGTTGCAGGGGGACTTGGATAAACTGCAGAATTGGACTGAGAGGTGGCAAATGGAGTTCAATGCAGCTAAATGTGAGGTGATTCACTTTGAGAAGAATAACAGGAAGGCAGTGATCTTGGAGTCCATGTGCATAGATCCCTGAAAGTTGCCACTCAGGTGGATAGTGCTGTTAAGAAGGCATACGGGGTGTTAGGTTTCATTCGTAGAGGGATTGAGTTCCGGAACCGCAATATCATGCTGCAACTATACAAAACGCTGGTGCAGCCACACTTGGAATATTATGTATAGTTCTGGTCCCCATATTTCAGGAAGGATGTGGGAAGCATTGGAAAAGGTGCAGAAGAAATTTACCAGGATGTTGCCTGGTCTGGAGGGAGGGTCTTGTGAGGAAAGGCTGAGAGACTTGGGTCTGTTCTCATTGGAAAGAAGGCGGCTAAGGGGGGATTGATAGAGACATATAAGATGATCAGAGTATTAGATAGGGTAGACAGTGAAAGAATTTTTCCTAGAATGGTGAAGTCAGCTTGTATTAGGGGCATAACTACAAATTGAGGTGTGATAGATTAAAGACAGGTGTCAGAGGCAAGTTCTTTATGCAGAGAGTGGTAAGGGCGTGGAAAGCCCGACCTGCTAAGTTAGTCAACTCAGCCACATTAGGGAGATTTAAACAATTCTTAGATAACGCATGGTTGTTGTTGGGATAGTGTCAGAGAATGAGTTGAGAATAGTTCACAGGTCGGCGCAACATCAAGGGCCGAAGGGCCTGTTCTGCGCTGTATTGTTCTGTGTTCTAAACTTAGTGAAGGAGGCGGAAAGAAATGAGCAGCTTTTTTTTATATCGATATTTTTATTAGAAATTTAACATTTTTACAAGTTTACAAAAATAAACAAAACTCTCAGATATAAACATTGATATACAATTAACTCAAATATACAATAGCCAAAGTTTAACAAGAAAGAAAAGATAAAAAACCCGAAACAGAAAAAAAACAAAACTCAACTGTCAACGAATCTAACCTACAACTAACCAGAGTGTATATTTAAGTCTCTATATGCTCGCAATGTGTTAACATCAGATGTAATAAAACCCGTATTCGTGCGGGATTCCTCTCCCGAGGGGCCCCGGCCCAGCCAGGTTTGTAATCTCAATTAAATAAAAGCCCTTGTTAGGATAGCCGAAATATCTGTATTTATGTAACTCAAGAAGGGCTGCCATATTTTATAAAATAATTCGGTCTTTCGCCGCACCATATTTGTGAGGAAGTCAAGGGGAATACATTCCATAATTAATCTGTCAATTTGAACGTCCAGGGGGGCCCTCAGCCACCCAGTTTTTCCTTGCACAGAAAGAAAGAATAGAAAATAGTGTCCAGGGAGGGAAAGTTCGAAAAGCCCAAAAGGAGAGATACAGGGTCCACTTTAATTTCCGTTCCTAAAATTTCTGTCAGGGTACTTGCTACTTTAGTCCAATATCAACGGATCTTATGACAGGTCCATAGGCAATGTATAAGAGTGCCCACCTCTATTTTGCATTTAGGACACATTGGAGATGCTCCTGCCTTAAATTTTGCCAGTCGAACCGGTGCTATATGGGCCCTATGAAGTATCTTCAGCTGGATAGCCTGGGTTCTGTTACAAATAATAATTCTTCTAGCATTTTCCCAAATATCATTCCATGTTTCCAAATCCTGATCCCATGTTTTAAGCAGATTATCCATATCTCCCGATACTTCATCATGTAGTAAATGATAAATAGTACTGGCGGAAGATATCCCCACTGGTCGAAGGACACTACATTCTCTATCTGATTTATAAAGACTATCTAATAACGTAGTCTTCTTCTGTATATAATCTCGAATTTGAAAGTATCGAAAGAGGTCTCCATTAGGTAATCCAAATTTCTGACGCAGCTGTTCAAAAGACATCAGGACCCCATCTTTAAATAGATCCCTTAAACATGAGATACCCCTGGATCTCCAGAGTTTAAAAGTGGCATCTGTCAACCCTGGTTGGAATCCCCATGCTCCCACTATCGGTGCATAGGGGGATGTTTTATGTGAGTTGCCCTCATTTTGCCGCATTATATTCCAAGCCTTAATTGTGTTTAGTATTATAGGGTTTTTACAGTGATCTGTAATGATTTTCCTCTTGTCTGAAAATAAAAGGTTAATAAGTGGGTATTTTACTTGAGAGGCCTCGATGTCCAACCAGATTGATTGTGGATCAGACAAGACCCAATCAGCTATGTAACTTAATAGGGAACTTAACTGATATTTCCTAAAGTCTGGGAAGTCCAATCCTCCCCTTGTCTGTGGAAGCTGTAGCTTCTTCAGCTTAATGAAGGGCCGTCTATGAATCCAGCCAGCCATATAATTTACATAGAGCCGTCCTCGGCAGCATCACCGGAAGCATTCTCATAGGATATAGGAGACGGGGCAGGATATTCATTTGATTAGTGCTATTCTACCCAACCAGGAAATTGGAAGGACTCCCCATCGCTGGAGGTCCTGCCTTATCCTTTCCAGTAAATGCAAAAAATTAGCCTTATACAACTGACCAAATACTGGAGTAATAAAAATGCCTAAATATAAGAAGCCCTCCAGGGACCAAGGAAAGGGAAAAAAGGGATCCGTCCACTAAGTGGGGTGTCATAGCAAGGCCACCCATTGGCATAGCCTCTGATTTTGAAAAATTAATTTTGTAGCTTGAGAATGCGCTAAATGTATTAATAACTTGGATTAGGCGAGGTACGGACATCAGAGGATTACTGAGGAACAGAAGAACATCATCTGCATAAAGGGTAATTTTATGTTTACCTGTACCAATCCTCGGGGCCGTTATATTAGGATCAGCTCGTATAGCTTCTGCTAGTGGTTCAATTATTAGTGTAAATAACAATGGCGAGAGGGGACATCCCTGACGGCAGCCCCTACCCACACTGAAGTTATCCGAACCTAATCCATTGGTAACCACAACTGCTTTGGGATCACTATACAATGTTGAGACCCATTTGGTAAACACCTGACCAACGCCAAACCTTTCCAATGTGTAAAACAAATATGACCATTCAACCCTATCAAATGCCTTTTCCGCGTCTAATGAAACCACTACTCCTGGTATCTTTCCCTGATGATAGGCTTGAATCATATTCAAAACCCTTCTAATATTATTGGATGATCTATGGCCCTTAATAAACCCCCGTCTGATCCTCCTTTGTAATATGTGGCAGTACCCTTTCTAGTCTCAGTGCTAACGTTTTAGAAAGGATTTTAAAATCTACATTTAGCAAGGATAATGGTCTATATGATGTACAATCTTCTGGATCCTTTCCTTTTTTTTAAGGATAAGAGAGATATTTGCCTCTTGCAGCGAAGGCGGGAGACAGCCCTGATTATATGCATAGTTATACATGTCCATAAGTGGACCAGCCAATATTTCTGTAAATTCTTTATAGAATTCAGCTTGAAAACCATCTGGGCCCGGTGCCTTACCATTCTGAAGTTGCCGAATTGCACCAAGTATTTCTTGGACTGTAAGAGGAGCATTTAGGACCGATACTTGTTCCGGAGTTAGGCCTGGAAAGGTCAAATTTTTTAAAAATGACTGCATCCTCCTCGTCCTATCTTCATAATCCTGCGATTTATATAACTCAGAATAAAATTCTCTAAAGATCGCATTAATCTTTTTATGATCATGAGTTAAAATATCCGTACTTTCCTTGATAGACGTAATAGTCTGAGGGGCCTTTTTTTTTCTTTGCAAGAAATGCTAAGTATCTACCCGGTTTGTCGCCATATTCATATAACCTTTGTTTTGCAAATAATATATATACATACACATACACATACATCCCTCATACATACATAAAATAATAAAAGAAAACAACCCCAAGGTGGGGGGGAGAAAATCAAATCCCTCTCCCTACCCCGCATGATAATATTAAACAGTAAAGTAATATTTCCCTCTTAGCCGTTTGAGTAAGCGTAGTGTTTAGAGCTGTCCTAAGAGCCGTAATCCTTTGCAATTTAATAATAGAAGGCCTATCAGTGTATGCTGTTTCAGCTGCTTTTAAGCGAGCTTCAAGCAGACGCTGTTGTTCTCCCTTCAATTTCTTCTGGGTCGCTGAATAGGAGATGATCAAACCTCGCGTGTAAGCTTTGATGGACTCCCACATCATTGATGGGTTGCTAGCTGTACCTGAATTAATTTCTAAAAAAGTTTTAAATTCTTGAGAGAAGTACTTTACAAATTTACTATCTTTCATTAGGAAGGGGTCCATACGCCAATGCCGAGGGGATGTCCCATTGTTCCTCGCCTTAGTTTCCATATATACAGCAGCGTGATCGGAAATTGCTATACTACCTATTTTACAGGATGATATGGAATTTTTAAAAATCGAGGGGGCGAAAAACATATCAATTCTGGTATGCCATTTATGTGGATTGGAGTAAAAAGAAAAATCTCTGCCCTGTGGATGAAGACATCTCCATACATCTACTAATCCTAATTCTTCGGATCCATCAATTGTCTAGATCTGGGAGATACTCGTGCAGTACTCTTGGGAATCCTATCTATTTCTGGATCCATAATACAATTAAAGTCTCCCCCTATAATTATATGACGGGTACCAAAAGCCATCAATTTTGAAAAGGCTTCCGTTATAAATTTAAAGGAGTGTGCCGGAGGGCAGTACAAATTTAAAATCCCATGTTCCTCTCCATTTATGAGGGCTTTAATCAAAATATATCGTCCAGATTCGTCTTTTATCTGCTTTAGGATTTTGAAAGGGAAATTCTTTCGGACAAGAATAACAATTCCCCTGCTTTTTGAGCTAAAAGAAGAAAAAAAGGCCTGATCAAATCCACCCTGTCGTAATTTCAAGTGTTCTTTATCCGACAGGTGTGTCTCCTGTAGGAGAGCTATATCAACTCTTTCCTTCTTAAGATTTGATAATATTTTCTTCCTTTTGACTGGCGAATTACTCCCCTTGACATTCCAAGTGCACCACTTAACCGACTGATCAACCATAATCATCTGGGCCAATCCGAGATCCCTCGGGAGGGGGAACCCTATCCAGAACATCCCGAGCGTAGAGCATATAAAATTTACAAAAATAACGCCTCTCTAATACGCCCACAACAATACAATAAAAAACTATTTCTAAACAAAAAAAATAAAACTTATCTAAGTGGAGATTTTCCCCTTGTTCCCAGGGGGTGTCACTTCCTCTCCAAAAGTTCATCATATCCTCTCCCAACCAATGCCCCACCCTTGACCCAGACGCTCCTCAATAAAATGAGAGTTCAAATATAATGCAAAGCTAGAGTTAATAGTGAGCACCCTACCCCCACCCACACCAACACCTGGATATATTTGGTAATGTTAATACCATATATAAATATATAACTATAAAATTACCACCCCAACAAATAATAATTAAATATAATACAAAATAACAAAGGAAAACAACCCCGCTCCTAGAGACAGAGGTAAAATTGAATAAGGTAACCACCTCCCCCCACCAACACCAACCAAACCCCCCCAGCTTTTTTATATATATACAGACACAGACACAGACAACAAAGGGGGAAAGGCGAACCAACAGCCATTATGCCTCACAGGTTATGTCTACGAATTCCTTAGCCTTTTTTGGCGATCCAAAGTTATATTCGGATCGTTCATGGTTAAAGTGTAATGTCGCTGGGTAGCGTAAGGAGTACTGAATATTTAAGTCCCTAAAACGCTTCTTCGCCTCGTCGAATGCCTTCCTCTTTCGAACCAGAGCCGGGGAAATTTCCTGGAATAACATGATCTTGGATCCTTTATAGATCATAGCTTGGGGGTCTTTTCCACCCTTACCTGGCCTGATCCAGCTTCCAGATTTAAAAGCTGTGGCAGCCACTGCTCCAGGAATACTGTAAGCTGGCCTTCCTCTTCCCGTTCGGGAAGGCCCAGCAAACGAATATTTTTTTGACGACCTCGATTATCGAGGTAATCAGTGTTATTCTCTAAGGATCGGACTCGCTGTTCGAGAGTCCGGACCTGATCCACAGCCGATTGTGCTGCAGTTTCGGAGGTCACGGCCTTTAGCTCCGCCCCTCCGACTCGGCGCTCGATTACTTTAATGTCTTGGTCGTGCTTCTGCAGCGTGGCTGAGAGTGAGTCCCATCGACTTCGGGACTCCTCAATAAACGCGTCGATCTTCACGTCCAGCTTGGAGATCATCTCCACAAGGCTTGCCCCTGTAGGTAAGTCCCCCGGGGCGGCTGTGGACGCCTCTGCTGGAGCTGGAGAGGGTGGGGGAGGGGGTCCTGCTTGTTGAGAGCTGCGGGCTCCCTTCCCTTTAGTCATTTTAACTAAAGATTAGATTATTTAAGTTTAATATTAAACAACTAATTAAATTAAGCAACTATTATAAATGATTTGGTGAGTGTGGTGGAGGTGGGTGACCCACTTTACCCAAACCTTGGGAGGAGCACTGTAGACTCAGACTTGCTGGGTCGCCACCATCTTGGATTCCCCTCAGAAATGAGCAGCTTTAAAACAAAAACTGGTAATGTGTGAGTGTGATGGAGTATAGGCCTGTGTGCGTGTTGGGTGGTGTGTGTCTGTGTCCGAGAGAGCGTGTACACGAGAGAGGTATAGATAAAAGTGAGGAATAGCACTTTGCTTTAATAAAAAGGGGAGGACTTGTAGCAGTTACTGGCGGGGCCCTGGGTAATGTTGTAGAACAGAGACATGGGGGTGTGGTTCAGGTACATAGTTCTTTGAAAGTTGCAGCACTGGTAGACAGAGTTGTTAAGAGTTGATTAGCCCACTTGCCTTCATTGTTCACACCTTCATTAGATTAGATTACTTACAATGTGGAAACAGGCTCTTCGGCCCAACAAGTCCACACCGCCCCGCCGAAGCGCCACCCACCCATTCCCCTACATTTACCCCTTACCTAACACTACGGGCAATTTAGCATGGCCAATTCACCTGACCTGCACATCTTTGGACTGTGGGAGGAAACCGGAGCACCCAGAGGAAACCAACGCAGACACTGGGAGTACGTGCAAACTCCACACAGTCAGTCGCCTGAGGTGTGAATTGAACCCGGGTCTCTGGCACTGTGAGGCAGCAGTGCTAACCACTGTGCCACCGTGCCGCCCACACAGTTGAATATTGGAGTTGGGACATCATTTTGAAATTATACAGGATGTTGGTGAGGCCACTTTTAGAACACTGAGTACAGTTCTGGTCGCCCTGTTATAGGAAGAATACTATTAGAGAAGGTTCGGTAAAGATGTACCAGGATGTTGTCAGGACTGAAGGGTTTGAGTTATAAGGAGAGGCTGAGACTTTATTCACTGGAGTGGAGGAGGTTGAGGGGTGACCTTATTGAGATTTGTAAAATCATGAGGGGTGTCGGCAAGGTGAGTAGCAAAAATAGTGAGGAGCATGTTTGGTTATGTCGAGTCCTAAATAAATAAATATTGGCTCTACCGTTTCTTTTTCTCCTATTGGCATTTGGACACTTAAATTTGTCAGTAATCGTAGCATTGCCACAGAGTGTACAGCGCATGCTCCTCGGTGTCAGCAAGAACGGCGCATGCTCCTAGCTGTCCGCTGCAACGGGGCGCGACCTTCTTTAGAAGCTAATGGGGAGCCTTGGAGGACCGGAAGTAGGGTAGTCCTCCTGCCAATGAGAACATCCTCTATTGTCTGAATGCGGAAGTTGTCCCATGAGCTTCTGAAGCTGCTGCACCTCTCTCTCTGAAAGAAGATTGAGCTTCACTCCAGACTACAACTTCCTTCCTCTGTTTAACATTGTGAGTACCGCACTCTCTTTTCCATTTCTTTATTTCATTGTGGGCTTCGATTGTTGACTCGCAGCAACTGAATGTAAAGACAGTGAATCCAGGGAGGAGCAGACTCAGGAAATGTTGATCCAGATCAGTGTCTCAATTGGCAAAAACAGTCTCACAGTGTGAAGTTATAGCCTTTGCTGTGGGGGGAAAAAACAGCAGAAAGGAAGTGCATTGTTTAAATGGTGATATATTGGGATGTGGGGAAAGTGAGGACTGCAGGTGTTGAAGATCAGAGTCAAAAAGTGTGGCAGCTTCCAAGGAGCAGGAGAGTCAACGTTTTGGGCCCGAGCCCTTCATCGGGAATGCCGTGTGGATGTACAAAGGGGCCTCAGCGTCCTCCTACACCAGTCACTGCCTGTTGTGAGACAGGTGCAGCAAGCAATCAGCAAGGCAAGTGTAATATTAGCAAGAGGAATTGAGTTCAGAAGTGGGGATGCCTTCCTGCTGTTCGGGGGCGGGGGGGGGGTGTCATTAAATATATTCAAGGCTGAACTCCTCTGATTTTTGAACAACAAAGAGGTGGATGTTTCTGGGGAAAGGCAAGAAAATGGTTTTAAGACCAGTATAGAACAGTTACAGAATCGGACAGCACAGAAACAGACCCTTCAGCCCAACTAGTCCGTGCTGACTATGTTCACAAACTAAACTCGTTCCACCTGCCTGTGTTTGGCCCATATCCCTCCGAACCTTTCCTATTCATGTCCTTATCCAAACATCTTATAAACGTTGTTACTGTACCTGCATCCACCATTTCCTCTGGACATTCATTCCACACACAAACCACTCTCTCAAAGGAAAAAGGTGCTCCTCATATCTATCTTAAAATCTTTCTCCTCGCACCTTAAAAATTTGCTCCTAATCTTGAAACGACACCTGCCATTTACCTCATCTATGGTTTTATAATTCTCTGTAATGTTGCATCTCAACCTCCTGTGTTCCATTGAAAGCATCCCAGCCTATCCACCTCGATGTAGGTAGATTAATATCTAGTCATGATCTGTTCAAAGCTGGTGCAGGCTCGAAAGACCAACTGACCTACTCCTGCTCCCAACTCTCTCACTATGTCCAGGACAGTAAGGGACTATAGGACAGGAGCAGACATTTGGCCATTCACCACATCAGGTCTGCTCATACCATTCAATTGTGGCTGATCAGTTTGTCAACCCCATTCACCTGCTTTCTCCCAATTCCTCTCAATCCCCTTGATACTCAAGAACCTATCTATTTCAGTTTTAAATATCCTCAGTGACCTGGCCTCCACAGCTTCTGTGTCAAGGAATTCCATAGATTTACCACTCTCTGGCTGAAGTTTTTTCTTTTCTCCATTCTAAAAGGTCCTCTGGTCCTAGTCTCTCTTACCAATTGAAACATCTTTCCAATGTCCAGGTCGTTCAGTATTATGTACGTTTCAATTAGATCCCCCCCCCCCCCCCCCCCCCCGGTGAGTGTAGGCCTGTTAATCAGCATGAACCAGACCCTTCGGGATGAGGTTCAGCAGGGATTAGGTTCAGCAAACTGAGAATGGAGGGAGAGTGTGTGGGATGGAGATTTTCAGCTTCTCTGGAATAAGGGAGGAAAAAGCGATAAATCAGAATTGATCGGATGGGCTGATCGGCCAAAGAGTGGCAGGTGGAGTTTAATTTAGAGAAATGTGAGGTTTGCATTTTGGTCAAGCAATCCAGGCAAGACTTACACAGTTAAGGGGAGTGTTGCAGAACAAAGAGACCTTGGTATGTTTTCCTTTATTGGTCAGAGCATTGAGTACAGGATTTGGGAAGTCCTGTTGCGGCTGTGCAGGACATGTGGTTGGGCCACTTTTGGAATACTGCATTCAGTTCTGGTCTCCCTGCAATAGGAAAGATGTTGTGAAACTTTGAAAGGGGTGGGAAAACTTTTATAAGGCTTGTTGGCAGAGTTGGAACATTTGAGGTACAGGGAGAGGCTGATAGGCCAGGGATATTTTCCCTGGAGCATCAGAGGTTGAGGGGTGACCTTATAAAAATATATAAGCGGCATGGATCAGGGCCAGGTCTTTTCCCCAGGATAGGGGAGTCCACAACTAGAAGAACATCGGTTTAAGGTGAATGGGGAAATGGGAAGTGAGTAGAAACTTTTTCACGCAGAGGGTGGTGGATTTATGGAACCTGCTGCCAGAGGAAGTCGTGGAGGCTGGCATGATGACACAATATAAAAGGCATCTGCCTATATGAATAGCAAGGGTTTAGAGGGATATGGGCCAAATGCTGGCAAATGGAACTACGTTAATTTAGGATGTCTGGCTGGCATCTGTCTAGGTTAGGGTGGATTAGCCATAGGATGTGCAGGTTAGGTGCATTAGTAAGGGTTAAATGCAGAGCAATAGGCGTTGGGGAATGGGTGTGGGTGGGTTACCCTTCGGAGGGTCGGTGTGGATTCCCTGGGTCGAGTGGCCTGCTTCCACACGATGGAGCTTCTCGGAAGGGAAGATGTTTTGCAAACTGCGCAGGCGCACTGCGGACCACACGGCCGCCGTCCGGAGCAGGGCTCAGAGGGATATGGTTGAAGAGAAAATGAGGTCTGCAGATGCTGGAGATCAGAGATGGAAATGTGTTGCTGGAGAAGCGCAGCAGGTCAGGCAGCATCTAGGGAACAGGAGAATCGACGTTTCGGGCATTAGCCCTTCTTCAGGAAGGGTTAATGCCCGAAACGTCGATTCTCCTGTTCCCTAGATGCTGCCTGACCTGCTGCGCTTCTCCAGCAACACATTTCCATCTCAGAGGGATATGGGCCAAGTGCTGGCAAATGGGACTAGATTAATTTCGGATATCTGGTCAGCACCAGAGTTTGATCCAAGTGTCTGTTTCTATGCTGTATATCTGTGACTCTGGCTTTCCACAAACATTTGCCACATCTTTACGTTCAGTTTCTCTCTGGTGTCTATGTTAATACCTTGATGTCTCACTTTGCTCCCCCGCTTCCCGGGGACGTTAACCATTTTGTGTCTGGGTCTTCTTCAAGAAGCTGCATTGCAGGTTCACCCTGAATTGACACTCTTCCCAACTGCCCCGAGTGTGGGAAAGCCTTCAGGAATTCCTCGAACCTGCTCAGGCACCAACGGCTCCACACTGGGGAAAGGCCCTTCAGCTGCCCCGAGTGCGGGAAGGCCTTAAGGCCTTTGTCCGGGCCTCCCACCTCCTGACCCACCAGCGGGTCCACACGGGGCAGAGGCCCTTCAGCTGTCCTGAGTGTGGGAAGAGATTTACCCAGGCCTCCAACTTGCTGACCCACCAGCGGGTCCACACAGAGGAAAGGCCCTTCAGCTGCCCCGAGTGCTGGAAAGGCTTCACCTGCTCCTCCCACCTGCGGAGGCACCAGCGAGTTCACGTGCCACCGCAGGGGGATTGAAGGAGCGACAGCCCAGTGCCATTATTGACTGGACTATCAACCCAGTTCCGGGGACTCCTGGGTTTGAATTCCACCACAGCAGATGGCGGAATTAGAATTTGGTCAGAAATCTGGAGTTCAGAATCTAACGGTGAAACCATTTTCGGGGGTTGAAGGTGGTGAAACCCCCATCAGATTCACTCATGTCCTTTTTAAGGAATGAAACTCGTGGTGGGAGAGGATTCATTCAGTCGTTCCAGCTATCTCCTTTTACCCGGTGTGGCCTCCACGTGACTCCAGACCCACAACAGTCTGGTTGACTATGCCCTGCCACACCCCCTCTTCTCCCCCCCCCCACCCCCCCACTGGCAAATGCGTGGAGAGAAACTCACTTGGAATCAAGGTATGGGTTGAAATTGGTGAGTGAGGCAGTATTTCCTTTGGGTTACGGCTGTAGCAAGGAACCAATTACAAAGGGACAACTCGGTGCTGACCAATAGTAGAGGAAGAGAGGCGGAGGGGGTGGCAGTGTGAGCGCTTTGACCTTGAGCTGCTTATTTTAAAAAAAACAGCAACTTTTTCTACGTCTTTTTGGTGAGGGGGGGTGTGGGGGTGGAATCTGAATCTGTAACAAAGTTGGGTCATAATAAAGGTTACCTGAACTTACTGCAAGATTCAGGCTCTCATTGAAAGTTTTGAGCTCCAAGAGATTTTTGTTTTAAAGCTGCTCATTTTTTTGCAGCCTCCTGTACTGAGTTCCCAATGTCGTGTATCAGATGGAGCAGTGAATGAGGAGCTAGTATTGTTAGAAATTGTACATTTTTTGTGAGTGCAGGTACAGCATCGTTTCATCGGCATTGTAAAGTTTCCTGGCAGCACCAGGAGGTGTGGGCTGTGTTCACTAGATACGCGTATCTTTACAATTAAGAATACCTAAATTGATATATTCAGAAACATAGCTGAAGTCTGAAAGCATGTTAAATTTTTTAAGAGCTGTTGAAACCTTTCTGAAACTTGCACTGAATTATATGCAGTTTAACCACAGCACAGGACAGGTTGGAAGGGGTGAATGGCCTTTTCCTAGTCTTGTGATATTGGTTCTGACTAGCATGGAAACAAGCCCTTCAGTCCACGCCGACCAGATATTCTAACTTCACCTAGTGACCCATTTGCCAGAATTTGGCCAATGTCCCTCTAAACCCTTCCTATTTATATCCCCATCCAGATGCCTTTTAAATGCTGTAATTATATTGGCCTTCACCACTTCCTCTGGCAGCTCATTCCATAAACGCACCACCCTCCGCGTGAAAAGGTTGCCCCTTAGGTCCCTCACAAATCTTCCACCGCCCCCCCCCCACCCTAAATCTATGCCCTCTAGTTCTGGACTCCCCCCTACCCCCAAACCTGGGGAAAAGAGATACAAAAGTTAATTTACTCTCCCCACAGGATAAAGAGTTGCCCAGAGGCAGGGGGTTTCACTCTGAACCTCACAAGACCAGTTCTGCGCAGTGACATCAACAATGGAACGAGGGGTTGGGGTAAGGTGTCTGGGTAATGGGGTGGGGCCAAGCCGAAAGCAGTCCCTGCACCATTTGCAAAAATCCCAACCCGAGGAATCTGCCCGAGGCAGATGGGAAACGGAAGCCTTTCCCACAGTTGCCACACATCCACGGTTTCTCCACGGAGTGGGATTCCACGGGTTTCTCCATGGCTGAAGCTTCAGATGCACACAAACGTGTGTGGAGCCCCTTCCCAGGCCATATAACTGTTTCAGGCTCCACACTCAGTGCGCTGCAACAGTAGGGTCTCTCATCCAGTCCCACTGATGCTGAAAATCTACTCAAACAGGAATCAAAAAGCTTTGTTCCTTCTCACAGACTCATAGTTGAAAATTGTTGTGGTCCCGATGGATTGAGTGACTGTCAGGCATTGACGTCAAATAAGGACTGCAGACGCTGGAGAGTCAGAGTCGAAAAGTGTGGCGCTGGAAAAGCACAGCAGGTCAGGCAGCATCAGAGGAGCAGGAGAGTCAACATTTCAGGCATAAGGCCTTCATCTGTTGATTTTGAAACTTCCGTCTTCAGATCTTCAAATACTCCGTAAAGAGAGATTACAAAGCTCATCACTGTCAGTGCAGGGTAGAAATTCTGAACAAGCAATTCTACTTTCTATGGAATATTCTTGTGTTCTGTTATTCCACAAAATTGAAAGCACCATCCCACTCTCTCTCCCCCTCTGTTCTCACTCCGCTCTAGCTCATTCTCCTGAAGGTGCTGATTCAGGATCTTACAGGGGCAGAAAAGCAAAAACGTCAAGACTGACATCTCTCTGCATTTTGGATAATTCCACCTGAAAGTTAATATCTTTCACAACACTGGGATACTGCTGAGAGGGAGCAGGTCTGATTTTGGGAAGCAAATAAAATGTGTCAATTCTGGGTGAATCGGGAATGCAGCTTCTTGAGGAAGAACCAGACACGAAATGGTTAACGTCCCCAGGAAGGTGGGAGCAAAATGAGATGTCAAGCCATTAACACCGACATTAGAGAGAAAGTGGACCTATTGACGTGACAAATGTTAGTGGAAAGCCAGAGTCATAGAGATGTACAGCACAGAAACAGACCCTTTGGTCCAACTCATCAGTACCAGCCAGGTATTCTAAATTAATCCAGTCCCATTTGTCAGCACTTGGCCTATGTCCTCTAAACCCTTCCTATTCATATACCCATCCAGATGCCTTTTAAGTGCTGTAATTGTACCAGCCATCACTATTTCCTCTGGCAGCTCATTCCTCACATACAGCACCCTCTGAATATAGGAGTTGCCCCTTAGGTTCCTCTTAAATCTCACCCTCACCCTGAACCTATAACCCATCCAGGGAAAAGATCTTTTCTATTTCCCCTATCCATGCCTCTCATGATTTTATAAACGGTTGTAGGGTCACCCTTAGCCTTTGAAAACTCAACAGAAAACAGCTCCACCCTGTTCAGCTCAAACCCTGACAACATCCTTGTCAATCTTATCTGAATCCTTTCAGGTTTCACAACATCCTTCCTCTAGCAGAGAGACCAGAACTGCACACAATACTCCAAAAGTAGCCAAACAAATGTCCTGGAGAGTGCACAACGTCACCTCCCAACTCCAATCCTCAGAGGACTGGGAAAGTTTTCAAAACTCACAAAAGACAACCGGGAAAGAATGGAGGGACAAACGGATCTTTTGCGGGTCAGCTTGGAACATCAGGGTGGGGGGAAATGGGAATGAGGGAAAGAAGCTGAATGTGCTGGAGCAAGGTGGAGGAAGAACAGAGGATGCAAAACCGGCTTGAAGCTGCAATGAGGAATATTGCATGTGCTGTACTTGTACCTGTTGCACTTACTGGTGGGAATCGGGTGCATTTTAAACATCAAAACAGAACAGCTATCTACTCCTCCCGCCTTCCCAACGTCGATCCCTCTGTCCCTCCTCACCCGGGTAACTAAGACACATACCTGAGTTTGTGGAGTCTCCTCCCTCCCTGCATTCACTCCAGTTGCTATAAGTGAATAGATTTCCCCTCCCCCCATCTCTGTCTCCCTCCCAGGATGAAGAGTTGCCCAGGCAGTGAGATTCACTCAAACGGACAGGGCCACTTCCCTGCTGTGACATCAACATATCAAGAGGTGAGTCACAGTTTGCAAAACCCCTTCCCTTCAGAGAACCCTCCGTGTGGAAGCAGGCCACTGGGCCTAAAGTCTCCATACCGACCCTCTGAAGGTTAACCCACCCACACCCATTCCCCTACACCTGTTGCTCTACATTTACCCCGTCTAACCTGCACATCCCTGGGCACTAAATAATTCAGCATGGCCAATCCACCCTAACCTGCACGTGCCTGGGCACTATGGGTAATTTGGCATAGCCAATCCCCCCGAACCTGCACATACAAATTCACCCCCATGGACGTGTGCGTGTGTTTGCACGAAAGAGAAATTAAAATCGACATCAGTATATCTCTGCCTATTTGAGAACAGGTGCCTTACTTCTGTTGTAAATATTGTTGTAAATCATAGCTGGGTGCTAATAGTTAGATGGAAGGGAGACAAAATTCCCCAAGTAGGGCACCATGAGAATCCTGGGAGAGCCCTATTTCTGGTTTACTTCTGAATGAACAAACATTAAGCATAAGCACCTATTTATTTCTAATTTTGTTTCATTTTTCTTGTTTAATTCCCTGTTATGACTACACTCTGTGCCTGGATGGTTGACAGGCTGGGAGATTGTGGGTTGGGGCATGATTACTGAAAGTTTTATTGTTCCAGAAGGGGTAATAGGGAACAGGGAGATCAACAGAGGACGGAGAAATCAGGACCTGAAATCCGAGGTGACACCAGACTACCCTGTGATCAGTGCTTTGATTAGCAGTGCCAACCCTCTATCTTTACCGAGCTTCCCATCTGACTATCCCCTTGATATTGAGGATCCAATCCTTGCCATCCTGAAGCCATGTCTCTGTAAGGAGTCTCGGATCATAATTATTCTCTTCAATGTGTTCTGTCAACTCATTCACTTTTGTTACAATGCAGCACACATTCAGACACACTGTTTTTAGTTTCAATTTTTGTGACCTTTAAAATCCAGTTTTGATTGCTGGTACATTTACTCCCCTTGTCCCTTTCTATCACTCTCTGATCATTTTTCACATCACTATACTGCTGACTGGCCTTGATTTGGATTGGCCATGCTAAATTGCCCAGAATGTCCAGGGACGTGTAGGTTAGGTGGGTTAGCCATGGGAAATGCAGGGTTACAGTTTCATAGTAAAAGAAGCAGGAGTCGGCCATTTGGCCCATCCAGCCTGCTCCACCATTCATTAAAATCATGGCTGATCTATCCATCAACTCAGCTCCTCCTCCCTGCATTGTCCCAACTACCCTTCATTCCCCTACCATTGCAAATACCCATTCAACTGTGTATTGAGTTTAGAGTCATAGCGATGTACAGCATGGAAACAGACCCTTTCGTCCAACCCATCCCATGCCGACCAGATATCCCAACCCAATCTTGTCCCACCTGCCAGCACCCAATATCTCTCCAAACCCTTCCTATTCATATACCCATCCGAATGCCTCTTAAATGTTGCAATTGCACCAGTCTCCACAACTTCCTCTGGCAGGTCATTCCATACACACACCAGCCTCTGTGTGAAAACGTTGCCCCTTTGGTCTCTTTCATATCTTTCCCTTCTCACCCTAAACCTATGCCCTCTAGTTCTGGACTCCCCCACCCCAGGGAAAAGATTTTGTCTATTTATCCTATCCTTCTGCTTTCACCGAAGAAGATTAGAGTCATACAGCATGGGAACAGCCCATTTGGTACAACTTGTCCATGCCGACCAGATATCCAAAATTAATCTTGTCCCATTTGCTAGCATTTGGCACACATCCCTCTGCATCTGGATGGGTACATGAAAAGGAAGGGTTTTGAGGAATATGGGCCACATGCTGGCAAATGGAATAGATTGATTCCAGATATATGGTTGGCATAGACGAGTTGGGCTGAAGGATCTGTTTGTGTGGTGTATGACTCCAACTGTCTTCGGTGAAAGCAGAAGTGTGGTTGTGAAGACAGGGCTTTCAGAGCAGCTTTCAAAGATGCTTTGCCCTTCCTGGGACCGGAAGAAGTTACAATGAAATCTTTCATTTGTGAGACAGCAAGCAACTAAGTGAGTACATCCGGGATTTTGGTGGAAAGTGGGAATTCATTGCACTGAGAGGATGAAGCACTACCCTATCCAGTCACTTCTGCTGGTGGCTGAGACTAGGCCCCAAGCTTTGGGGGAGTAGGTTTAGGACAGAGATGAGGAGGAGGAAGTGAGGGCTGCTGCTTTTCCCAGAGATTGGTGTATCTGCGGAACTCTCTGCCCGAGGAAGCAGGCTCCAATATGACCCGGTCCTAATTCTTCAGCTTGACGTACCCGTGACTGTAAACTTTGAAGTGCTTTGGTTAACTGCAAATATTTCCCACTTGTCCAACAATCCAGTGTCAGCTGTTTCAGTCATTGGGATGGTTTTGATTCAGCTATTAAATACATCTACTCTTATTAGACAATATTCATAACAATGTACGCGAGGTGATACTATACAAGCAAGTTGTAGATAATTTAAAAAGGCCGACCAAGCAAGGAGGTGGTTAACAAACACAGGGCATCCCTCTTCGAATATGCACCTTGTTTGTTTACAAATTAAACACGCTTCAGATCTTTTCCTAGCTGCTTTCCGAAAATCTGGGTGCCACCAGGTTTGTGAGTGTTAACAATAATGGACATCATCAACTGAAATAGGCAGCAGCAAAGAATGAACACAAACCAGTCCAGCAGGGGGCACCCATGTTTTGGTTTGAGTATTGAGGGAGTAGAGATGGAAATGTGTTGCTGGAAAAGCGCAGCAGGTCAGGCAGCATCTCGGGAACAGGAGAATCGACGTTTCGGGCATTAGCCCTTCAGTATTGAGGGAGTACCCTTTTTGAGACCCCTGTGATATCAGTACCATACCCAGGCTAATGTGCATTGAAACCAGATTATGAAGTGTTAACTTTCCTGCAAACTTCTGCCTGTGTGTGTCTCTCTGTAACATTTTCTAACTTGCTTCATATCTCAGTTTGTCAGCTTTTCTTTATTCCTTCCTTCCTTCCAAGGCTAATGAGGCACTCACATTCCAGAGCAGCCCAAGTTAGGGAGTTGAGCCTCAAATCCTGGCTGTGACACATTGCTGCTTAACCAAGTGGGCAAACTCTATATACCTCTCCATTGTTCCATTTGCAAATCGAACACTTTTCAACACAAGTTGTTTGTGTTTCTGCATGAGTCCATAACCCAGGGAAATACAACAGAGTCTTTAATAGTTGCCCAATGTGTCCTGTATGCCAAATTCATTCAAATAGGGTTTCACCTCTCGTAACCCTGGGGTAAGCAAATTCATTATTACTAACTTTGTAAAGCACAAGTGCTCTCAGCAGTATTACATCCAGACGCTAGGACCCTGTTGAGTTCTCTCACTGGTATCTTGTGGCTGAGTAGGGAGAATTGTATCAACATTTCTAACAGCACTTTTGTCCCTGGCCAGCTTTCCTCTTTATTTTGGACACAACAAAAGCAGCAATCACCCTCTATATTTCATCTCTGAAAGGATATCGGCCGGTGACCTGGCAGGACCAGGGTACCTCCTGCCTGACTCGCCAACTGTGGGGGATGGAAATAAAGCCCCATGTCAGGGAAGAATTTGTTTATCAGGAAGCAGCACAGCTGCAAGGCCAACCGTCTCCGCTGAGCCTGGGAAACACAAACTTTAGCAAGCAGGCACTAAGCTGACATTCAAAATGGTTTCTAGGCTTTAATATGTGACAAAATGGCTGACCCAAATCTAATAATTCTCCCACATCATCGCAGGGAATTAAACAAGAAAAATGAAACAAAATGAGAAATAAATAGGCGATCGTGCTTAAAGTTTGTTCATTATGAAGTAAACAGGAAATAGCAGTCTCCCAGGATTCTTATGGTGCCCTACTTGAGGAATTCTGTCCAACAAGTTTAATTGGAAGCAGTAGCTTTCGGAGTGCAGCTCCTTCATCAGGGGATTGTGGAATATAAGATTGTAAGACAGAATTTATTGCAACAGTTTATAGTGTGATGTAACTGAAATTATATATTGAAAAGGACACGGATTGTTTCAGTCTCTCATCTGTTCAAATGACCATGATAGTGTCACTTTTTTCAAATGTAAATCACAAAACCTTTTAAAATAGTTAAATCCTCAAGTGAACTTTACCAATTGGTGTCGCGTCAGCCCAGATAATGTATTGAAGGTGTGAGCTCCCCTGTGTGAGACTGTCTGTGCCACAATGGTTAAACTGACTTACAGAATCTTACATGGATTCATGCAGTTTTTGAGCAAAGTAAGACATAATTCTGCAGGTACAATTTCACCCAACAAACTTGTGCGTGTGTGTTTGTGTGTGTGTGTGGTGTGGGGGGGGGGGGGGAGAGATGTATATTTGCAGATACATTCTATGTGCATTTTTTAAAGGAAAAATCTGCAGGCAGTCAATACATGTAATAGTTTGTAAATTCGACTTTGGAAACAGAACCAGTCTGACTCAAGATTGGGATACAGGCAGACTCTGACCTCACACACCTTTAATGCATTGTCTGAGCTGAGATAAGACCATAAGACATAGGAGCGGAAGTAAGGCCATTCAGCCCATCGAGTCCACTCTGCCATTTAATCATGGCTTGAGCTTTTGCTATAAAACCTTGTTATCTTGAGAAGGTGACAACAAGATGTTCTGTGATTTACATTGTAATGAGACCTGTAACCTATTTGAAAAGGTGGAAGACTGAACAATCCAGCTTTGTTCAATATACCATTTCAGTGGCAGGACACTGGACTGTTTTGCTCTAAATTGTGTCTTAGGATCTTATCCTCCACAACCACCTGATGAAGAGGCAGCACTCCAACAGTTACTGCTTCCAAAGAAGCCTGTTGGACTCCAACCTGGAGTTGTGTGATTCTAGAATCTGGTTTCTAGTATCTGCAGTCCTTGTTTTTACCTAGATGATTTTAACCCTACAGTGAATCAGTTTGCAAGGATGCCTGCCTTGAAGAAGTTTTCCTCCTCTCTCTACAAGAACCTCAAGGAATCCCTCTCCCACTGCAACTCCCAACACGTTTCCTCTGCCCTGAAGCTCTTTGACCATGTCCTCAAACAGACTCACGACCACAGGCACGTTTGTTTCCTTGGTGCCTGCCTCTGTAACCAACTCATCCGACACAGACTCCGGACCACCTTTAAACCAGCAGAGTTCGGATCTGAACCCTGAAGGCACTCTGCGCCTCTTCCTCATGAAGGGCTTTTGCCCAAAAGGAAGATTTTCCTGCTCCTCGGATGCTGCCTGAATTGCTGAGCTTTTCCAGCACCACTCTAATCAAAAGTGGATTGGCCATGCTGAATTAGGGTGGATTGGCTATGCTAAATTACCCATAGTGCCCAGGGATGTGCAGGTTAGGGTGGATTGGCCGTGCTAAATTACCCATAGTGCCCAGGGATGTACAGGTGAGGGTGGATTGGCTGTGCTAAATTACCCATAGTGCCTAGGGATGTGCAAGTGAGGGTGGATTGGCCAAATTAAATTACCCATAGTGCCCAGGGATGTACAGGTGAGGGTGGATTGGCTGTGCTAAATTACCCAAATGCCCAGGGACGTGTAGGTTAGGGTGGATTGGCCATGCTAAATTAGGCATAATATGCAGGTAAGGTGCATGACTCAGGGATAAATGCAGGGGAATGGGTGTGGGTGGGTGACACTTGGGAGGGTCGGTGAGGCCGAGTGGCCTGCTTCCACACTGTGGGGATTCTCTGAAGGGAGCGGTGTTTTTGGAAAGTGTGTCCTCCTCCCCGTGTGCTGCAGGAACAGCGCATGCGCAGTGCGGCATTCCGCTGTTCGCCATGCCCCGCCCCCTAAGCCGTCACTTTTCCTCGCCCCGTCCCTAGTTCTTTTGTGACGTCCCAAGGCGGAAGTGGCCCTGTCAGTTTCAAAATGAATCTCCCGCCCCTTGCCGACTCTTCATCCTGGGAGGGAGGCAGAGATGGGAGGAGGGGAAATTGGTCACTTGTAGCAACTGGAGTGAATGCAGGGAGGGAGCAGCCTCCGGAAACTCAGGTATGTGTCTTAGTTACCCGGGTGAGGAGGGACTGAAGGATAGAGATTAGGAAGGGGGAGGGCTGGATATCTCCTGTTTTGATGTTTTAAAAAGCACCCGATTCCCACCAGTAACTGCAACAGGTACAAGTACAGCACATGCAATATTCCTCATTGCAGCTTCAAGCCGGTTTTGCATCCTCTGTCCTTCCTCCACCTTGCTCCAGCACATTCAGCTTCTTTCCCTCATTCCCATTTCCCCCGCCTTGATGTTCCAAGCTGATCCTCAAAAGATCGGTTTGTCCCTCCATTCTTTCCCGGTGGTGTCCATTACTCTTGTCTATTTCTTGCCTTATTCAGCCTTGTGCGTGAACAAAGTGTTCGCGTATATCCTCTTTCACCGCCAGCTGCTTCCTTGTTTGCGAAAGCAACATTTCCTCCCATTTTTCGCCGACGCTGAGCCTTCTGACCTCCTTGATAGTGTTTTTTTTTGTTTTTGCAGAAGCAGCAAACAGATGCTTATAACTGTTAGTATGAGCATGTCTAACTTAACCTACACCGCCTCCCCTCACAGCATCTTATCTGTTTGATCTGTAACATCTACCATTGTTTGCAGGCACATTTCATGTATGCACATTTTAGCTATACTAAAATGTGCATACTAACACTGCTTTAACTATATCCCACAGGGGTGACCCTACAACCTTGTATAAAATAATGTGGGGCATGGCGAGGGTAAATAGACAAGATCTTTGATCTGGGATTGCTCATAGGTTTAGGGTGAGATTTAAAAGAAACCTAAAGGGCAACTCCTATACACAGAGGGTGGTGTGTGTAAAGAATGAGCTGCCAGAGGAAGAGGTGGCTGCTGGTACAATTACAACCTTTTAAAAGTGTTAGAAACGAAAATCGCTTCTCAATAATCGCTCTAGACAAATCCAGGAAAACAAAGTTTTATTAACAAGTCTGCAGAGTTGGGTACCCTTGAGAAAAAAAAAAGGCGCGCCAGGCTAACAAAGTTTTCGATTAAATACAGTTCAAGCTCCTCCCTTCTATAGCTCTAAAGAGTCACAAGGTTCACATTCTGAACATTCATTATTTTTCCATTCTGGACCCTTATCACAAAGTCTGCAGTATATGTCTCCCTAGTTGTTTTTCTAGCCTGCAGTCTTATCAGTCAAGGACTTATTCTTCTCTCTGAGTTAGTGGTCTTATCAATCAAGGACTTGTTTTTCTACTCTGTCTCGTCCTTTATTATAGAGAAGCATGTTTTACCCTACCCCCATGGCTCTATTCCCCTTAGACTCTGAGGTCATGCACATCTTAACTATTTGTACCGAAATCGTCTCTCACAATTCCACCCTTTCTGTTTTTAAGATGTGCTTGACAAAGATAAGCGTCCTCCCATCAGGGGCCCGGGAAACCCTTGGTCTTTTGCAGCAACAGCACCTTAAGTTCCTGCGTTCCATGTTGGGGTACCGCCACTGCCTGGAGTTGGGAAATATTTTTCTGGATTAAAGATTGAACACAGGGGGTCAGGCAGGGTAAGATGAGTAGAAGCATTACGCCCCCCCCAGCCACCAGTAACGCCGTGCGCCACCAACTACCACCTAGGAGACCATCCCACCATCCGATGCCACCAAGAGGACGCCAGGATTGAACCGGCACATGGGCCAGTTTCCGAATTTTATCGGAAATCTTCAAAACCGCTTTACCATTATCGTCAATTTTCAGACAGCAGTTAGTCAGGTTAAACTTCCCGCACACGCCCCCTTCCGAGGCCAACAGATAATCCAAGGCAAGCCGGTTTTGGTATATAGCAGCCCTCATCTGATCCTGCTGCTGAGCCAGCAACTCCAGGGCCAGGGCGGTCTGATTAGTAATGACCTCTACCACTGCTTGGAGCCTGATAATTCGATTTAACATATAGATAGGAGTACGGTATCCCCATGATCCGTCCTGTGCCCACGTAGCAGGCCCGTAGTATTCAATAATCCGGGCCGGTGGCCACTCATCCCCCCAATCACCGACTTGGATATCCCTTGGCGACCTACGCAGGGAGTCAAAGAGTTTAACTCCCAAATCATCGCCTTCCTCCCGGGGTAATAGGAAGAATTCAGGTCTTATTAGACCCAGGAAGCATACTCCAGCCCATCCCATGGGCAGTTTGGAATATGCCTGATTACCGCATATCCAAAATAGGCCATCTGGAGCAGGCCCTCCCTGCCTCACAACGTCATCCCACAGTTCCTTTACCCCAGGGACGCCCTCATAAGGTCCAGGACCACTGCAATTCCAGTATTCGGATTGTTGGCCCCGTGGCAGAGTCTGGACAGGATTATTCCAGCATTGATTCCCCTGACAACCACCGCTCCACACTCTTTTCATGCCATCGGAAGGGTCAGCACTTAGCTCGTAAGAGGAGGAATCAGAACGTAACCGAATGCAATTTTGATCTCGGTTTGCAATGTACCAAGCAATATTCTCAGGCCACCATACTTGTGTGGTGGCATTCAATACACTCTGACAGGGACTAATTCCTACCTCCACGGTCCCCTTGCCTTCAACACATAACTGGCCCTCAGGGCTATTTGTCAGTCTCCACCCCTGGCTTTTCCTTTCGTTGACATGTGTCCAATTGTATTGAAGCAATTCCCATATGTCTAAGCTTTGCCTAGTCCACGGCCATTGTTCTGACATATGTGGCCCCCCACAAACCCAGCAATTGTTAACATTTAAAACAGTGGCAATCCTAGAGGTGAGATCAATAAACAGGTTTTGTGTTACATCAGGGAGCTCAATCTGCTCTTCTACCTCTTTGTATATAGACGGCACTTTAGAGACAACGACCATTCTCTGACGGTCGTTCTCTTTCTCTAACTCCCGTTCAGTGTTCTGAACTCTGGTCTCCTTGACTCTGTCAACCTGCTCTCTGAGCAACACGGAGGGTCGGCCCCACTGCCCATCTTTGTTAACACACACCCAGCGGTCATTGTTAGGGCATCCATGGACTTTGCCACCGTACCCTTTATTATACACCTGATAATAGGGTTTTCCATCCTCCCAACATTCTTGCCGTGCATTCACATCGTAACACCGATCGTTCACATGGGAGTGAGACACAAATGATCCCGAGTAGATCTGACTCCCAAGTCTCACCGTAGTCCGACATTTGTCACATCTCCCCTTGCCCTCCCCCACATACAGGAGTAAACCGATCAATATCCCCACCAATACAGTCCAGGTAGAGTTCATTGTCGCTGTCTTTTCAGCTTTACCACCAATGGCTTGTCCCCTGGCCCGCATGTCCAAGTGCTCCCTCCTTCTGGCGGAACAGGCCCCTTTATCCTCGATGCGTGGGCCCACCCTTTTTCTTTCGTCCGAACAGCAGCTTCAGTTGTTAACAGGACCAGGAACGGTCCTTCCCACTGCGGCTGGAGCTTTTCGGCCTTCCAGGTCTTTACAAGTACCCAATCTCCGGGCTCCACCTTATGTAAGAGGAAGTCGAGCGGCGGAGTTTGAGCCAGGAGACCCTTCCTCCGGAGTTCTGCAAAAGAACGGGATAAGCCCAGTAAATAGTCTCTGACAAATACATCTCCCCCTTGTAGAGTGGGACACCCATCAACCTTACTCCAATATGGTAATCCGAACAGCATCTCATAGGGGGAGACCCCGATATCCTGGCGAGGTGCTGTACGTATTCTCAATAGGGCAATGGGAAGGCACTTTGGCCATGGTAACTTAGTTTCTAACATCAGCTTAGTCAATTGGGTCTTGAGTGTGCCATTCATTCTCTCAACTCGACCCGAGCTCTGGGGATGCCAGGGTGCATGGAATTTCCATTGGATACCCAGGGCATTACAGATCAAATGGTGTAGCCTAGCAACAAAATGTGTCCCGCAGTCTGAGTCTATAGATTCCATCATGCCATATCCCGGGATTATGTTCTCGAACAATAGACGGGCCACGGTTGGTGCATCGGCTTTGGCGGTTGGGAAAGCCTCTACCCAGTGGGTGAAATGGTCTACTATTACTAGCAGATACTTCCATCTCTGTACTGGGGGTAAGTCTGTAAAGTCAATTTGGATCCTCTGGAATGGCCTAATTGCGAGGGGCTGACCACCAGCTGGCATAGAACGCATGGCTTTCTTGTTAATTCGCTGGCAAGTGGGGCATCCGACTACTTCTTGTTGGGCTAACGTGTATATCCCCCTACATACATAGTCTCTCAGGATCGTGTCACACATGGCTTGCACCCCCCAGTGGGTCTGATGGTGTAATCGGTGCAGAATACTCCGGGTGATCTGTTTGTTTAGTACTTGTCTCCCATCGGGAACCGTCCACTTCCCGTTAGTTTCTAGCCGGGCACCCAATTGATCCATTTTATCAATCTCCCCCTGGGTGAAGACGGGTTGTTTAGCGAGCCCTTCCCTCAACGGTATTAATGTTAATAATTGGACGGATTTTTCGACCGCTGCCCGCTTGTAGCGGGGGCACTCTCGCTTAAAATGTCCCTCTTCATTACAGTAGTAACATCTGAGTATCCTCCTCGTTTCCCTGTCGCGGCCTCGAGTTCCTCCACCCTTCCTTTGTTCCGGCCCCGGTCCTCTTTTCCTCTGCTCTTGCCACGACTCTCCCCTTTCCTGTTCCTGCCACGGCTCCCCCTTTTCCCTCCTTCCAGCTGTCACTTGTTGCACCGTCTGCATCATTATCTTTGTCGCCTTCTTTTGCTTCTCATCGTCCCTTCTCACAAACACCTTTTGCGCCTCCCGTAGTAGTTCACTCAGAGGTTTACTATCCCAATCATCCATTTTCTCTAACTTCTTTCGTATGTCCGGCCAGGCTTTTGACACAAACTCTACCCGTATGAGTTGCTGTCCCACTTCCGTCTCAGGGTCCACCCCAGCGAACTGCTGCAAGTTCTTCCTAATCCTGTGTAGGAAGTCTGTCGGGGTTTCTTCCGGGTTTTGATGATTCCCAAAGGCCTTGGTAAAATTGTGCCCCTTCGGGGCTGACTGCCTTATTCCTTTTATCCAATATTCCCGCATATCCCTCATGTTGCGTCTTCCTTCTTCCGTTTGCTTATCCCACTCGGGGTCGGTGAGGGGAAATTTCTGCTCCCCTCCTGCTCCTCCCTCTCTCCCAGACCAACAGCGCAGCTTGACGTATCATCTGTCGCTCCTGGCTAGAGAACAATGTTCCCATGATGGAATACATCTCATCCCACGTATAAGTATTTGGCCCCAGGAACTGATCTAATTGTTCAGCCAGGCCCATGGGGTCCTCCAGTAGGCCCTTCATCTCCCTCTTGTAATTCCGTACTTCAGTACTCGTTAAGGGGACGTTCACATATCCCGTCCCTCCTTCCCTGCCTCCCATGGGCACTTCCCGGAGTGGATTCATTCTTGCAATCGGGACAGAGTTCCGTCTGTGACTCTTTTCAGCTTGAGATCTAGTCTGTACTCCTGAGGCACCTGGTGGTTCCTCCCCGCTTTCTTCCCCTTCCCCTGAATCGTCGCCACCCGAAGGACCATTTTGCGGGGCCGACGGGGTCACGTAGGGCGGCGGTAAGTGATCTAAAGGTTCCCATTCTTTCTGCCCTGTCGAGTCTTCATTGGTTACCTTCATTTTGCAAGATAGTGTGACTGGCAGCCAACAAAGGGCGTAATCACTTTCCCCCTGAGTAACATTAGGTTTCGAATTGACATATAAAATTAGAGCTTGCCGGACCCAGTCTTCATCAGTGCCGAATTTAGGCCACCACACTGAGTCTCCCTGAATAGGTGTTTGGGACCACGTTTGACAGTATCTCACCATCTTCTTTCTAGATTTTCCTTTTCTCCTACCCTGATCCCAATTATTTAACATTATTCCTAACGGACTATCGTCAGGTACCCCGGGGTATTTTTCATTGTCTACGCTCAAGCCTACCTTTCCCTTATTCGCCTTGGATCCCTTATTTCCCATTGCCGAGGACTTTGTAAAATCGGAGATTCCTGTATTATCCCGTGATAATCTATCACTATTTAGCCAATTCCCAGACCTTCAGTCCCGTGATCGCCCAGGTCCCTTTGCAGGCACCCCCGGTCTTTGGATTCCTGTGTCCTACGTCTCTGTGAAACAGATCACAGGCACCCCGTAGGTCCACGTTCCTCCGCAAACACGGTCTCTGCAAAATCCCGCACAGACGAGCCCCGGTCTCTAGATTCCTGAGTCCCACGTCTCTGTAGAAAAATCTACAGGCACTCCGCAGGTCCCCAGTCCTCCGGAAAGACGGTTCCCGCAAGTCTGTTCTTACCTGGGTTCGGTGCACCGAAATTACTCGATCGTTAACCGTCCCCACTGCCTCGGCCACACCCCTCCTTTGTTCTCCTGAGCCTTCCGGATATCACTCGCTCAAGCCGCGCGGGGCGACAAGCAAGGAATCAGGGACTGCCGAACTCGGCAGGGTGCACCTTCTCCGATGTCCTTCCTCAGCCCCCCCTCGCGGCCGGAGTATTGATCGGACGAGCCCCCAAGTTTGTTAGAAACGAAAATCGCTTCTCAATAATCGCTCTAGACAAATTCAGGAAAACAAAGTTTTATTAACAAGTCTGCAGAGTTGGGCACCCTTGAAAAAAAAGGCGCGCCAGGCTAACAATGTTTCTGATTAAATACAGTTCAAGCTCCTCCCTTCTATAGCTCTAAAGAGTCACGAGGTTCACATTCTGAACATTCATTATTTTTCCATTCTGGACCCTTATCACAAAATCTGCAGTATATGTCTCCCTAGTTGTTTTTCTAGCCTGCAGTCTTATCAGTCAAGGACTTATTCTTCTCTGTCAGAGTTAGTGGTCTTATCAATCAAGGACTTGTTTTTCTACTCTGTCTCGTCCTTTATTATAGAGAAGCATGTTTTACCCTACCCCCACGGCTCTATTCCCCTTAGACTCTGAGGTCATGCACATCTTAACTATTTGTACCGAAATCGTGTCTCTCAATTTCTCACAGCACTTTTGTCCCTGGCCAGCTTTCCTCTTTATTTTGGACACAACAAAAGCAGCAACTACCCTCTATATTTCATCTCTCAAAGGATATCGGCCGGTGACCTGGCAGGACTCGCCAACTGTGGGGGATGGAAATAAAGCCCCATGTCAGGAAAGAATTTGTTTATCAGGAAGCAGTACAGCTGCAAGGCCAACCGTCTCCGCTGAGCCTGGGAAACACAAGCTTTAGCAAGCAGGCACTAAGCTGACATTCAAAATGGTTTCTAGGCTTTAATATGTGACCAAATGGCTGACCCAAATCTAACAATTCTCCCACATCATCGAAGGGAATTAAACAAGAAAAATGAAACAAAATTAGAAATAAATTGGCGATGTATATTTGCAGATACATTCTATGTGCATTTTTTTTTTTTAAGGAAAAATCTGCAGGCAGTCAATACATGTAATAGTTTGTAAATTCGACTTTGGAAACAGAACCAGTCTGACTCAAGATTGGGATACAGGCAGACTCTGACCTCACACCTTTAATGCATTGTCTGAGCTGAGATGTGAGCTTTTGCTATAAAACCTTGTTATCTCAAGGTGACAACAAGATGTTCTGTGATTGATATTGTAATGAGACCTGTAACCTATTTGAAAAGGTGGAAGACTTAACAATCCAGGTTTGTTCAATATACCATTTCAGTGGCAGGACACTGGACTGTTTTGCTCTAAATTGTGTCTTAAGATCTTATCCTCCACAACCACCTGATGAAGAGGCAGCACTCCAAAGGTTACTGCTTCCAAAGAAGCCTGTTGGACTACAACCTGGAGTTGTGTGATTCTAGAATCTGGTTTCTAGCATCTGCAGTCCTTGTTTTTACCTAGTTGATTTTAACCCTACTGTGAATCCTCTTGCAAGAATGCCTGCCTTGAAGAAGTTTTCCTCCTCTCTCTACAAGAATCTCAAGGAATCCCTCTCCCACTGCATTTCCTCTGCCCTGACTCGCTACCACAGCCACGTTTGTTTCCTTGGTGCCTGCCTCCGTAACCAACTCATCCTACACGGATTCCGGATCACCTTCATCCCCACTCCTATTCACCCATTGTACTCTTTGCTACCTTCCCCCACCCTCCTTCCTGACCTATCCCCTCAATCCCCACCCCCATTCACCTATTGTATTCTATGGTACTTTCTCCCCACACCCACCCTCACCACCCCCACCACCCCCACCTATTGTATTCTATGGTACTTTCTCACCACCCCCACCTATTGTATTCTATGGTACTTTCCCCTCACCCCCACCCTCACCCTCCACCCTCCACCCTCACCCTCCTCTTTTATCTCTCCACCCTGCAGGCTCTATTCCTGATGAAGGGCTTTTGCCTGAAACGTCGATTTTCCTGCTCCTCGGATGCTGTCTGAACTGCTGTGCTTTTCCAGCACCACTCTAACAAAAGTGGATTGGCCATGTTGAATTACCCATAGTGCTGTGAGAAACGAACCCCACTTAATCAATAATTTTCAGTCCGAGTCAGAGTTCTGAAGCAGCACATTTATTCAAACATCTTGCAAGATGGGTGGCTGCATGAAGAGAGACATACCCGACAGTAAAATACAGAGCTTTTTATACTTTTGAGGGCTCTCTCGTCACCCCTACACTGAGCAATAAATCTATTATGATTGTCTATTTCATTCTATCCCTTTATTTGGTTATTACTTGCACCCGTTATTCCTTCATTTGGTAATTCCCTGCACCCAAGCCTAAGCCTATCATACTTATTAATTACCGCGCTTGTTTTTCTTTAAATCTGCCTTATTTGGCTGTCCTTGTTCGTTACAGCCTTCCTGTTACTTTGTCCAGTTCCCCTTATCTTATCGAACCGTCTGACTTCTGAGATCATCCTTTACTATCTTGACAGTCCAAAAAGCAGACCTACAAACTGAGCTTATTGCGAAATGCCCCTGCTGCCCTTTTTTTGTGGTCAGCTACAAGTAATTTCTCAGCTTCAAAGTATTCATTAAAATCAATATACAACTGACAACCTGAAATTTATCTCTATCAATCCCCACCCCCACTCCCGCGCCCCTCTCATTTATCTCTCCACCCTGCAGGCACTCTGCCTCTATTCCCAAGGGCTTTTGTGCAAAACGTCAATTTTCCTGCTCGGATGCTGCCTGAACTGCTGTGCTTTTACAGTACCACTCTAATCTAAAGTGGATTGGCCATGCTGTAATACTCATAGTACCCAGGGATGTGCAGTTTAGGGTGGATTGGCCATGCTAAATTAGGCATAATGTGCAGGTAAGGTGCATTACTCAGGGTTAAATGTAGGGGAATGGGTGCGGGTGGGTGACCCTTGAGGGTCGGTGAGGCCGAGTGGCCTGCTTCCACACTGTGGGGATTCTCTGAAGGGAGGGGTTTTTTTGGAAAGTGTGTTCCGGTCCTGGTCTGCTGCAGGCGCAGCGCATGCGCCCGCTGTTGGCCATGGCCCCGCCCCCTCAACCGTCACTTTTCCCCGCCCCGCCCCTAGTTCCGTTGTGACGTCACAAGGCGGAAGTGGCCCTGTCAGTTTCAAAGTGAATCTCCCGCCCTCTGGCCGACTCTTCATCCTGGGAGGGAGGCAGAGATGGGAGGAGGGGAAATTGGTCACTTGTAGCAACTGGAGTGAATGCAGGGAGGGAGCAGCCTCCGCAAACTCAGGTATGTGTCTTAGTTACCCGGGTGAGGAGGGACTGAAGGATAGAGATTGGGAAGGGGGAGGGCTGGATATCTCCTGTTTTAATGTTTAAAATGCAACCGATTCCCACCAGTAACTGCCACAGGTACAAGTACAGCACATGCAATATTCCTCATTGCAGCTTCAAGCCGGTTTTACATCCTCTGTTCTTCCTCCACTTTGGCTCCAGCACATTCAGCTTCTTTCCCTCATTCACATTCCTCCCCCTGCCCCCCCCCCCCCCCCCCCCGATGTTCCAAGCTTATCCTCAAAAGATCGGTTTGTCCCTCCATTCTTTCCCGGTGGCGTCCATTACTCTTGTCTATTTCTTGCCTTATTCAGCCTTGTGCGTGAACAAAGTGTTAGCGTATATCCTCTTTCACCGCCAGCTGCTTCCTCGTTTGCGAAAGCAACGTTTCCTCCCATTTTTCGCCGACACTGAGCCTTCTGACCTCCCTGATTGTGTTTTTTTTTGTTTTTGCAGAAGCAGGAAACAGATGCTTATAACTGTTTATACGAGCATATCTAGCTTAATCTACACCCCCTCCCCTCACAGCACCTTATCTGTTTGTCTGTAACATTTTCCATTGTTTGCAGGACCATTTCATGTATGCACATTTTAGCTAATACAAACGCAATGATATATTTCCTTCACATTGCTTTCATTCTTGTTAACTCCACTCTTGGCTGAAACAATTATACCCTGGCGTTAGTTCATTTACCTTGCAGAAGCAATTATGGTTGCAGAAGTAACACTGCTTTACCTATATCCCACAGGGGTGACCCTACAACCTTGTATTAATAATGTGGGGCATGGCGAGGGTCAGTAGACAAGATCTTTGATCTGGGATTGCTCATAGGTTTAGGGTGAGATTTAAAAGAAACCTAAGGGGCAACTCCTGTACACAGAGGGTGGTGTGTGTAAAGAATGAGCTGCCAGAGGAAGTAGTGGCTCCTGGTACAATTACAACCTTTAAAAGATATCTGGATGGGTATATGTTGGGAAACATTTAGAGGGACATGGACCAAGTGCTGGCAAATGGGACTAGATTGATTTAGGATATCTGGTCAGCATGGACTGAAGGGACTGTTTCTGTGATTCTGGCTTGCCACGAATGTTTGTCACGTCTGTTCAGTTTTTCCCTGATGTTGGTGTTAACGCCTTGGTGTCTTATTTTGCTCCCCACATCCTGGGGACATTAACCATTTCCTATCTGGTTGTTCTGATCTGGACTGCTGTCTGGATCTTCGGATTTCTGGGATTGGTCAATAAACACACCTGGAAGTGACTTTGTCAATCATACAAGCAATAGTTTATTCTTTGATATGGCCCGGACGGTAGACTCTGATCAGCCCAGAAGGATTAGATTAGATTCCCAACAATGTGGAAACAGGCCCTTCGGCCCAACCAGTCTACACCGACCCTCTGAAGAGTAGCCCACCCAGACCCAACTCCTTCTGACTAATGCACCTAACATTATGGGCAGTTTAGCATGGTCAATTCACCAAACCTGCACATCTTTGGATTGTGGGAGGAAACCCAAGCAGACATGGGGAGAATGTGCAAACTCCACACAGCCCCCCAAGGCTGGAATCGAACCTGGGACCGTGGTGCTGTGAGGCAGCAGTGCTAACCACTGGGCCACCGATGAGTACTTCTAGTGTGCCAAAAGAATCCACCAAAGTATACAGAGTTTGGATAGAACTTATGTACATTGTTTAGAGTCAGACATTGAGCATGATCACATAGTAACAACCAGTCAGATCCCGCAAGGTCCTCATGCATTTTTGACTTAGCCTAGGGCGGCACGGTGGCTCAGTGGTTAGCACTGCTGCCTCTCAGCACCAGGGTCCCAGGTTCGATTCCAGCCTTGAGTGACCGTCTGTGTGGAGTTTGCACATTCTCCCCGTGTCTGCGTGGGTTTCCTCCGGGTGATCCGGTTTCCTCCCACAGTCCAAAGATGTGCAGGTCAGGTGGATTGGCCATGCTAAATTGCCCGTAGTGTTAGGTACATTAGTCAGAGGGAAAATGGTTCTGGGTGGGTTACTCTTCGGAGGGTCAGTGTGGACTGGTTGGGCCGAAGGGCCTGTTTCCAAACTGTAGGGAATCTAATTTAATCTATCATAATTTCTTGTAGACAACCTGTTCTTGGAATCGTATTTGTCCTGTCTGGCGGTTAGGATTAAACCGTTACTTCTGCGATTGATGGTTAGGTTCACATTTGCAGTTTTTTTCACTGGATTGACATCAGTCTGTGGTTTCTTGTTTGTTCTGAGTCGTGAGTATCTGCCTGACTCAGTCCCACCGAGTTAGCCAAGCAGAAGCCATTTTGTCCTACCTCCCATGTTAAAGTGGAGATTGAGATGGCGCAGGGAATCCTTTGAGAACTCAGACCTGTAAAGCCTCTCTCTTGGTTTGTCCTGGAGATCATACTCTTTGGAAACCTGGAATAAAAATCTCTCATCATAAAGTCCCAAAATGCAATTCAATTCAATCCATAGCAGATAAGCACTAAGTTAATTCTCTACGGGATTCAACAGCCTCAGCAATAAAATGGTCTCTCTCTCTCTCTCTCTCTCGTGTCCTTTTGAAATCTCAAGACAGCAAAGAATTATTTTGTGAATGCCCCCTTGCAAGGGGTAGTAAGAATCCATTACAATGATTAGATTAGATTACTTACAGTGTGGAAACAGGCCCTTCGGCCCAACAAGTCCACACCGACCCGCCGAAGCGTAACCCACCCATACCCCTACATTTACCCCTTTACCTAACACTACGGGCAATTTAGCATGGCCAATTCACCTGACTTGCACATCTTTGGACTGTGGGAGGAAACCGGAGCCCCCGGAGGAAACCCACGCAGACACGGGGAGAACGTGCAAACTCCACACAGTCAGTCGCCTGAGTCGGGAATTGAACCCGGGTCTCTGGCGCTGCGAGGCAGCAGTGCTAACCACTGTGCTACCGTGCCGCCCACAATGGACAAGCTCCACCCATTAATTACAAAGCTATGGATAGTACCGAGTCTTATTTCAGGGTCAGATTCAAAGACTATCATTCATTTCACAAGGGAACGGCTGTGAATGTTATCACTTGGGGTCTTGTTCACATAGATTCACCGATGCTGAGGCAAATGTTCATAATTGCCTTACAGCATCCTGTTATCACTTGGTGAGCCTAGGTGTCTCTATCTTTAAGTTCTCTCCTCTTTCTGAGCCTTCCTGCCTGTTTATTTTCTAGTGCAATAAATGTATTCAATAATTCAGCATTACATTTTAGTCTGAATGTTTAAAGACAAGTTTTAAGGCTATAGACTTTCTCACCCAGATGCCCACACCCTCATGCCTCCCTTTGATTGCACCACGATCACTGAAAGAAAAGGCCAGTCCAAACAAATGCCCTTCAAGGTGGTCCAGCCATCAACATCCTGTAGAGCGGCACCACCATCTTCGCAGCTCATCTGGTCATATTTATCATCGCCATCAACACGTGTGGGTGAGCCATCAGATCCCAAAAGGAGCATCTTCTGGGGCAAATCTATATCACTAAGGGACCTCATAAGCCTAGCAATTAAATACCTAACAATACCAATACCGACAAACAGACATAGCTAAATTGATAAGCCAATTGTACCATCAGCCCGACCTGCAGATTCCCCAACTGGTCCCTTCAGTCATTCTGTCAAGGAATGCCTGGATCTCTTCTTGTATCTTAGTAATATTGCCAGTCAGATTGGGAATGCCCATAGTGCATTTATCTTGGACAATGGTGCAGACCTTACCCTCCTGGGGGAGTATATAGTCTAAGGCATACCGATTCTGCACAGAGTAAAGACACAGGTCTGATAATCCCAGTTTACTCTGTTCCAGAGCCTCTTTAGTCTTATTTCCTCAAATGGTCAGGCCGCAAAAGAGAGAATTGCGGTTCTGTTGACTTGTCACCCCTGCCGATCCTTCCAACCCCAGGGTACTCTGGATTCCCCAGCCTATCGGGTGTCCTGTATTGTCACCCAGTCCCTTGGGATCCTTCCAGTTGGAGCAAGGTTGGCTGAGACCGACCGCTGCATCCTCCTCAGATGGAGGTTCCATCGACTTGTCCACTGGCCAGGACAAGGTACTGTTGTGGGAACAAGGGCTCCGATAGTGACCTTATGAGGGACATCTTTGCCATCCAGGACAAGGAAAGTGGTAGCTTTACCTTA
This sequence comes from Chiloscyllium plagiosum, assembly GCF_037043375.1. NCBI lineage: Eukaryota > Metazoa > Chordata > Chondrichthyes > Orectolobiformes > Hemiscylliidae > Chiloscyllium > Chiloscyllium plagiosum. The sequence goes on along the minus strand of NW_028270165.1, from coordinate 93,550,941 downwards.
GCTGAAGAAATAATAGTCTGGTTTGGTGTATATTAGGGAGAGTTTGTCAAAATCGGTTACTGAAATGTTACAGCAGGGGGTCTGGTCAGGTCTACAGGAGTAAAGGGTCAACGTTTTGCAAGAGGAGTTGCTTGAGCTCTGTAAAAAATGGGCCAAGTGACTCGAGCACTCGCACTGTATGGGAGACAATGGTCCTCAGAATGCTATTCCCATTGGGCTCTCCTTTAACTCTGTTGTACATGGTCTTGGTGACAGTATCAGGTTCTGAAAAGAGAAAAGGCCTGTAAATGCACAAGGGAAGGGTTCCCTTCCAGGTCCATGTGTCGCATAAGGCCTGCTGTACCCCAGCCAGTGTTACACCAGCTGTTTGTATACACAGACCGGAGCTATTGGAAAGTGATATTTCTCTTCGCAGGGTCGGCAGTAGGAAGTCTGATGAATAGAATGGAATCGGGGACTGGGGATGGGGCAAGTAAGTCATCTCCCGATAGAGAGGAGTAACATACTACTGCCTCTGGGGTGAAGAGCGTTCTGTGGGCCTGTAAAAATAAGTTGTTTGTGGATTGAGAGTTTCCCCTATCAGGCTTCCCTTTTCCCGAGTCAGTCTGTCCTGCAAAAATGGGATGGTGTTCCTGGGCGTCCTTAAAATATTTACCATAATAATGGGGTTGATCATTTTTATCCTCACTAGGCTTGCGTCTGCAGGTAAAATCAAACAGACATGGTAATGACATGGTAACTCCCACTGATTTCTCCTGTCCAGATGGACCATCTGGTCTTTCTGATGTAAGAGTCCATTGCAATAATCAATCTTCATCGCATTCCACACGTCAAAGGCGTCTGGTCCGGTGCACTGGATGAATCTTCTCAGCATGGGTGGTGGATAATCTCTGATCATTCCTGGTCGCATCCATACTTAGTGGCTTTCCCCATCAGGATGTTGTACGTGATCAGAAAGGTGAGGAGATAGGCGATCCCCCACAAGTCCCTCTTCTTGGTTCAAGTATCTGTAATAAGATTAACATTAGAACAACAGCAAGATTCAAAAACCCAACTGGACAGGGTCCACTCCTTTTGTTGGGATTCCAGGATTCTCTCCTCCTCTTCCCCCCTTTTGATTGGTGCGGTCAATCAATTGACAATGGTGCAGTTGGACCCAAGCTGAGTGCCCAGTGACTTTGACCGCCATAGGGGTGGGAAGTAAAACCTGGAAGGGGCCATCCCAACGAGAATAGAGACCTTTGCCAGTCCAGTTCTTGACGAGCACCAATGAACCAGGCTCTACCCGTGACGAGGCTGAAAGGGAGGGAACATCGCTGTAGGCCGCATGCTCCTGGGAGTGAAAGGCACGCATAACACTAGTTAGAGCAAGAACATAACCAATTATTGCTTCGGTCATGTGGTGGAAGTGGACTGAGAAGGGAGTCGAATCGTTCCAAGAGGCACGGAGGCGGTGACCAGAGAGACTGTCAGCTGGAGACAGTCATGTCTTGCCCACAGACATGGATCGCATCTGGAATAAGGCCACAGGGATTAGCATAACCAGGAGAGGCCAGACCCGGCCATTAACTTGGCAAGATTAGTCTTGAGTCTGGTTAAAACATTGAATAAGGCCGGCCGCCTGAGGATGATAAGCACCATGCAGTTGCCGACAAATACAAAGCTGGGAACACAGTTCTCCGTTAATATTACCTACAAAGTGTGGTCCATTGTCCGAGCTAAACAAAATCTTCACCACAGTCTCAGCAGTAGCGTTAGGAGGAGAGTAGGGTTCAATCCACTTCGAAAAGACATCAACAATAAGCTAAACATGTTTATAGCAACTCAACTCATTTCTACAATTCAATGAAGTCCAGTTGAAGTGTCTCCAAGGGACCCTCCAGCAAGGGAGTTCTCGTAAAGATACTTGAACTAAGAGGTGGGGGATCGCTTACCCACTGACCTGTTTGATCACGTACAACATCCTGATCGGGAAAGCCACTGACTGAGTATCGATGCGATCTGGAATGATCTGAGATTATCCTGATGTCATCTGGTGCACCAGACCAGACGCTTTCAATGTGGAGTCGCTTGAGCGATGGCGTGAGCTGCCAGAGGAAGTGGTGGGTGCTGGTGCGATGACAAGTTAAAATGCTCCTGGACAGGCATCTGAATATGAAGGGTTCAGATGGGTCGAGGTCAAGTGATAGTAAACTGGAGTCATAGAGATGTACAGCACAGAAACGGACCCTTCGGTCCAACTCGTCCTTGCTGACAAGATAGCCAACCCAATTTAGTCCCAGCTGCCAGCACCCAGCCCATATAGTGGCCAAATGATGGCACACGTGACTAGATTAATTTAGGATATCTGGGCAGGTTGGGCCAAAGGGTCTGTTTCCGTGCTGTGTGACTCTAATTGTCTTCAGTGGAAGCAGAAATGTGGCTGTGAAGACTGGACTTTCAGAGCATGTTTTGCCCTGACTGGGAAGCAGAAGAGTTTGACTGAAGTGTGTCAGTGTTCATGCCTTGATGTCTCATTTTGCTCCCACCTTCCTGGGGTCATTAACCATTTTGTGTCTCGTCCTTCCTCAAGAAGCTGCATTGCAGGTTCACCCTGAATTGACTTTTTTTTTTGCTTCCCAATATCAGACCTGCTCACTCTCAGCAGGATCCCAGTGTTGTGAAAGATATTAACTTTCAGGTGGAGGTATCCAAAATTCAGAGGGATGTCAGTCTTGATGTTTTTGCTTTTTCTGCCCCAGTAAGATCCTGAATCAGCACCTTCAGGAGAACAGAGCGGGAGAGAGAGTGGGATGGTGCTTTCAATTTTGTGGAACAACAAAAGAATATTCCACAGAAAGTAGAATTGCTTGTTCTGAATTTCTACCCTGCACTGATAGTGATGACTTTTGTAATCTCTTTTTGCAGAGTATTTGAAAATCTGAAGACTGAAGTTTCAAAATCAACAGATGAAGGGCTTATGCCCGAAACATTGACTCTCCTGCTCCTCGGATGATGCCTGACCTGCTGTGCTTTTCCAGCGCCACATTGTTTGACTGACTGTCCAGCGACTGCAGTCCTCACTTTGATGTCAATGTCTGACAGTCACTAAATCCATCGGGACCGCAACAATTTTTAACTGTGATTTCTGTGAGAGGGATCAACGCTTTTTGGTTCCTGTTTTCAGCATCAGTGGGACTGGACGAGAGACCCCACTGTTGCAGCGCACTGTGTGTGGAGCCTGAAACAGTTATACGGCCTGGAAAGGGGATTTAACTGCAGGGAGGGCTCTACACGTGTTTGTGTGCAGCTGAAGCTGTGGCCATGGAGAAACCTGAGAAATCCCGCCCTGTGGAGGAACCGTGGAAGTGTGGCGACTGTGGGAAAGGTTTCCATGTCCCGTCTGCCCTGGAGACCCATCGGCGCAGTCACACGGGGGAGAGGCCCTTCAGCTGCCCCGAGTGTGGGAAGGCCTTTACCCAGGCCTCCAACCTGCTGACCCACCAGCGGGTCCATACAGGGGAGAGGCCGTTCACCTGCTCTCAGTGTGGGAAGGGCTTCACCGACTCCTCCACCCTGCGGAGGCACCAGCGGATCCACACGGGGGAGAGACCCTTCAGCTGCCGCGAATGTGGGAAGGGCTTCACCTGCTCCTCCCACCTGCTGAGGCACCAGCGTGTCCACACGGGGAAGAGGCCGTTCATCTGCTCTCAGTGCGGGAAGGGCTTCACCTACTACACCAACCTGCTGACCCACCAGCGGATCCACATGGGGGAGAGGCCCTTCAGCTGCCCCGAGTGTGGGAAGGCCTTTACCCAGGCCTCCACCCTGCTGACCCACCAGCGGGTCCATACAGGGGAGAGGCCATTCAACTGCTCTCAGTGCGGGAAGGGCTTCACCGACTCCTCCACCCTGCGGAGGCACCAGCGGATCCACACGGGGGAGAGACCCTTCAGCTGCCCCGAATGTGGGAAGGGCTTCACCTGCTCCTCCCACCTGCTGAGGCACCAGCATGTCCACACAGGGGAGAGGCCGTTCACCTGCTCTCAGTGCAGGAAGGGCTTCACCCGCTCCTCCACCCTCCAGACCCACCAGCGAGTCCACACAGGCGAGAGGCCTTTCAGCTGCCGAGTGTGGGAAGGCCTTTACCCAGGCCTCCACCCTGCTGACCCACCAGCGGATCCACACCGGGGAGAAGCCATTCAACTGCTCTCAGTGCGGGAAGGGCTTCACCGACTCCTCCAACCTTCGGAGGCACCAGCGTGTTCACGTGCCATCGCAGGAGGATTGAAGGAGTGACGGCCGAGTGCCAATATCGATTGGACTATCAACCCGGTTCCGGGGAGTCCCAGGTTTGAATCCCGACACGACAGATGTCAGAGGGAGGGGGTGGTGCAGGGGACAAAGCCCCCATCTGATTCCCTCTCTCCCTTGTTAGGGAAGGGAACCGCCATTGTGGGAAAGGATTCACTCAGTCGTTCCAGCTGCATCCTTTACCCGGTCTGGCCTACACGTGACTCCAGACCCACAGCAGTCTGGTTGACTCTACACTACCCCTTCCTGGCAAATGAGAGGGGAGAAACTTACTTGGAGACAGGGTATGGGTTGAAATTGCTGAGTGAGGCAATACTTCCTCTGGGTTACGGCTGTACCAAGGATCCGATTACAAAGGGACAACTTGGTGCTGGCCAATAGTAAAGACAGCGAGGGGAGTGGGACAAGGGGACGTGTGGTGTGTGCACTTTGACCTTGAGCTGTTCAAAAAGCAACTACTTTTTTCTCTGCCTTTTTGCTGGGGGGATCTGAAGCTGTAACAAAGTTGGGTTGCAATAAAGGTTACCTGAACTTACCACCGGGCTTAGACTCTCATTTGAAAGCTTTGAGCTCCAAGAAGTTTTTGTTTTAAAACTGCTCATTTCTTTCCGCCTCCTGCACTAAGTTTAGAACATGGAACAAAGAACATAGAACAATACAGCGCAGAACAGGCCCTTCGGCCCTCGATGTTGCGCTGACCTGTGAACTATTCTCAGCTCGTTCCCCACACTATCCCAAAATCAACCATGCGCTTGTCTCAGGATTGTTTAAATCTTCCTAATGTGGCTGAGTTGACTACTTTAGCAGGTAGGGCATTCCACGCCCTTACCATTCTCTGCATAAAGAACTTGCCTCTGACATCTGTCTTAAATCTATCACCCCTCAATTTGTACAGGTTGCAGGGGGACTTGGATAAACTGCAGAATTGGGCTGAGAGGTGGCAAATGGAGTTCAATGCAGCTAAATGTGAGGTGATTCACTTTGGGAAGCTGACGTCACCATCCTAAGAAAAAGTCTTTCACTGTTTCCCCTATCTAATCCTCTGATCATCTTATATGTCTCTATCAAATCCCTTCTAAACCTTCTTCTTTCCAATGAGAACAGACCCAAGTCTCTCAGCCTTTCCTCATAAGACCCTCCCTCCAGATCAGGCAACAACCTGGTAAATCTCCTCTGCTCCTTTTCCAATGCTTCCCAAATCCTTCCTGAAATATGGGGACCAGAACTATACACAATATTCCAAGTGTAGCTGCACCAGCGTTTTGTATAGTTGCAGCATGATATTGCGGTTCCGGAACTCAATCCCTCTACGAATGAAACCTAACACACCGTATGCCTTCTTAACAGCACTATCCACCTGAGTGGCAACTTTCAGGGATCTACACACATGGACTCCAAGATCACTGCCTTCCTGTTATTCTTCCCAAAGTGAATCACCTCACATTCAGTTGCAATGAACTCCATTTGCCACTTCTCAGCCCAATTCTGCAGTTTATCCGTCCCCCTGCAACCTGTAACATTCTTCCAAACTGTCCAGTACTCCACCGACTTTAGTGTCGTCTGCAAATTTACTAATCCATCCACTTATGCCTGTGTCTAAGCCATTTATAAAAATGACAAACTGCAGTAGTCCCAAAACAGAGCCTTGTGGCACACCACTAGTAACCGGACTCCAGGCTGAATATTTTACATAAACCACCACTCGCTGCCTTCTTTCAGAAAGCCAGTTTGTAATCCAAACTACTAAATCACTCTCGATCCCATGCCTCTGCATTTACTCCAACAGCCTGCCATGTGAAACCTTATCAAAGGCTTTACTGAGGTCCATGTACACCACGTCAACTGTCCTACCCTCATCTACATGCTTGGTCACCTTCTCAAAAAACGCAATGAGGTTTGTGAGACACGATCTGCTCTTGATGAAACCATGTTGACTATCTGAAAATAAATTGTTGCTTGCTGGACGATTATAAATCCTATCTCTAATATTCCTTTCCAAAAGCTTTCCTTCAACAGAAGTCAGGCTCACTGGTCTATAATTACCTGGGTCATCTCTGCTGCCCATCTTGAACAAGGACACAACATTTGCAATCCTCCACTCTGGTACTAAACCTGTAGACAATGACGACTCAAATATCAAAGCCAAAGGCTCTGCTATCTCCTCCCTCGCTTCCCAGAGAATCCTTGGATAAATCCCATCCGGCCCAGGGCACTTGTCTACTTTCACTCCTTCTAGAATTTGATAACATCTGTGTGCAACTAACCTCGATCCTTTCGAGTCTAATATCTCGTACCTCATTCTTCTCCTCTACAATATTCTCCTTTTCCTGAGTGAAGACCGATGAGCGATATTCATTAACACCTCTCCAATCTCCACAGGGCCCACACTCAACTTCCCACTTCTATTTTTGACATACCCTATTCCTACCCTAATCATCCTTTTATTCCTCACATTCCTATAGAAAGCTTTAGGGTTCTCCTTTATTCTATTTGTTAAAGACTGCTCATGTCCTCTCTTTGCTCTTAACTGTCTCTTTAAATCCTTCCTAGCTGATCTGTAACTCTCCATCGCCTCATCTGAACCATCTTGCCTCATCAACACATAAGCCTCCTCCTTCTTTGTAACAAGAGATGCAATTTCTGTTGTAAACCACGGTTCCCTTACCTTATCACTTCCTTCCTGCCTGACAGGTGGTCGGGACATATAAAAGTATGGGGAATTGGCGATATACAAAATTAAGCATATGTCAATGGAAAACATCCTGTGTCAGAAGGGCTAGTAGCTGAAGGGCTACTGAGGGTGCACTTCGTAACTAACTTATGGCCAGACGTCCAGAAGAATATTCAAAAGCGAGAGGAATCGTTGTGGGAAGCTCAAAGTGTCTGTGAGACACGGTGTCTGTGTGTGTGTGAGAGAGAGAGAGAGAGAGAGCGAGCGAGCTGTACGGCAACTAGAAAGTTTAATCCTTTGTGATTTGGTTTGAATGCACATTTGTTTGTTGGTGATTGAATGTTTGTGCTTTGTTCCCTGGAGCTTGAGATCCGGGACTGTTTTGAATCTGATTTCTACTATGGAAATTTTAACATGATTTCTTTTCAGGTTAAGGATTTTACAGTTTACGAAATAAAATGTTAACTCCTGTTCTTTTTACAGGTCATGACTGCCTTACTATCAGTTTCTAACTAACCTCTTTTATCCTTACATAAAAGTGATTTATGGAGAACAGTTGAAGTCTCAAAAAGCATATAGTTGGTCAGATTAATTGGACGAGTAAGGTGTCTAGTCAGGACCCTGAAGGGGGTGTGGAAGAAGGTGACACCGGACCTCGTTAAGATTAATTAAATTAGCAACAATGGGGGGCACGGGGAGTTGCCTGGGTAACGATCGATCTGTAAATAACGTTAAAGGGGAATATATTTCACCCGACAGTCCTTTGGGGAGAATGTTGGGAAATTGGGAACACAATTCCCGGACACGGGGGAAAGATAAGACGACAATGGTAAACTATTGTTGTTTTGTCTGGACTAGAGAAAGTATTGAGGCGCCTGGTATTTTTTGGCCCAAATATGGGTCCGATGAGGATTGGATGTGTCAAGATCTTAATATATATGTCAATCGAAAAGAAGCGTACAGTCAAAAAGAGTCCGATTATGCGGCTTGTTGGATAGGGAGCGCGGGAATAAAATTATGTCCTATGAATAGCGAGGAATCAGGGGAAGAACAGAAAAAGAATGAACAAGGGAAGCCACAATGGGATCCCTTAATGTGTTTGCCGCCCCCATATACTACTCCCCGGAATGAGCCTACAGCTCCCGAAGTAGAACCGAGTCCAGACACAGAAATGGGAACGGACTCTGAACTAAAAGATGCAGATTCTGGGGGAGGGGCCCAGAGTCACTCGAGCCACCACACGTAAAGGAGGGGCAGAGATAATGGAAAATGTAAAATTATGTCCCTTACGAGAGGTTCCGATTGGGGAAGGTACAATCGGAGATGTAAACGCTCCCTTAACTAGCAGTGAAGTTAGGGTCTTTACAAAGGAAATGAAAAGTTTAATACAGGATCCGGTTGCACTAGCCGAACAATTAGAGCAATTCCTAGGGCCTAATTTATATACCTGGGGAGAACTGATGGCAATTTTAGGAACGTTATTTTCAGGGGAAGAACGAGGTATGATTAGGAGAGCGGCTTTATAGGAATGGGAAAAGAGGCACCCAGTTGGGGAAGAAGGGGCCCCAGCAGAACAGAAATTCCCAAATGTTGACGCTCATTGGGAAAATAATGACAGAGAAGATAGGGAGTCAATGCGGGATCTATGAGAAATGGGAGTATTAGGAATTAAAGAGGCGGCACGGTGGCACAGTGGTTAGCACTGCTGCCTCACAGCGCCAGAGACCCGGGTTCAATTCCCGCCTGAGGCGACTGACTGTGTGGAGTTTGTACATTCTCCCCGTGTCTGCGTGGGTTTCCTCCGGGTGCTCCGGTTTCCTCCCACAGTCCAAAGATGTGCAGGTCAGGTGAATTGGCCATGCTAAATTGCCCGTAGTGTTAGGTAAGGGGTAGATGTAGGGGTATGGGTGGGTTGCACTTCGGTGGGGCGGTGTGGACTTGTTGGGCCGAAGGGCCTGTTCCACACTGTAAGTAATCTAATCTAAAGATCATAAAACTTTGTTAAGGCCTTTGAAGTACGACAAGAGAAGGATGAAACCACTTCTGCATTTCTAAAAAGGCTCAAGGAGGCCACAAGGAAGTGTTTGGGAATGGATCCCGATAATCAGACAGCACAGGGACTCTTAAAGGTCCAGTTTGTAACTAAATCATGGGTGGACATACAAAAGAAATTACAGAAATTAGATGGATGGAGTGAAAGACAGATGGAAGAGCTGTTACGTGAGGCACAGAAAGTGTTTGTGAAAAGGGAAGACGAGAAGCAGAAAGCCAAAATGATGGTGGAGGCAGTAGAAGAAATAACAAAAAGGAGACTGGGATCAAGGGATAACAGGAAGGGTAGGGGAGGACACGAAAGACAAGGGTCAGATACCCGGGAAAGGAGGCAACAAACCAGAGATAACCACTCTTTGTTCTACCCCTCAGCTTCCACCCTAGTTCCCTGAAAGCCTGCCTTACATCCCTATCCCGCTTTTTGTGGTTGGGACTGCTGCCTCACAGCGCCAGAGCCCTGGGTTCAATTCCCCCCCCCCACACGTCTGCGCGGATATCCTCCCACAGTCCAAAGACGTGCGGTTTAGGGTGAATTGGCCAAGCAAAATTGCCCCGTAGTGTTAGGTGACGGGGAATGGGGCTGGGTGTTTTGCTCTTCAGTGGGTCGGTGTGGATTTGTTGGGCCGAAGGGCCTGTTTCCACACTGTAGGGAATCTGATCTAAAGTTCTGGAATTTATATATTGATGAACTGAAACCTGCAACCCCTTCTAAAAGATGAAGGACTCAGCAGCGGTCCAAGTTTGTTCCAAATATTGCATCGGTTGCATGACACTGTGATGTTTTGCTATTAATTCTGTGTCTTATGATCCTTCAGCACAGCTACCCGCAGAAGGAGCAGCTACAGAAGCTCGTGCTTCCAAATACACCTGGGTGGGCGGGGTTTACACAGAGGGGCGGGGTTACGATCTGCATTCGGAAGGGGCGAGGCTTGCGTATCTCCTTGTCCGAGGAGGGGGCGGGACCAGGACCAGGACATGTGGCCACCCCGAAGCCGGAACTGTGCCTGCAGTCAATTTCCTCCGCTGGAGCCTCGGCTGCAGCAACTAAGGTAAAGCTTTATCAATATACCCTTCCACAGAGTTTGTATTTAATCACCAGTAATGGCTACTCAATATCATCAGAAAGTCCCAAAATGCAATTCATTTCAATCAATAATAGACAAACACTAAGAGTTAATTTTCTACGGGATTCAACAGCCTCAGCACTAAAATGGTCTCACAAGGGAACGGCTGTGAATGTTATCACTTGGGGGTCCTGTTCACACAGATTCACCGATGCTGAGGCAAACTGCCTTACAGCATCCTGTTATCACTTGGTGAGCCCAGGTGTCCCTATCTTTAAGTTCTCTCCTCTTTCTGAGGCTTCCTGTCTGTTTATTTTCTAGTGCATTAAATGTATTTAATAATTCAGCATTACATTTTAGTCTGAATGTTTAAAGACAAGTTTTAAGGCTGTAGACTTTATCACCCAGATGCCCACACCCTCATTCCTCCCTTTGATTGCACCACGATCACTGAAAGAGAAGGCTAGTCCAAACGAATGCCCTTCAAGGTGGTCCAGCCATCAACATCCTGTAGAGCGGCACCACCATCTTCGCAGCTCATCTGGTCATATTTATCATTGCCATCGACACGTGTGGGTGAGCTATCGGATCGCAAAAGGAGCATCTTCTGGGGCAAATCTATATCACTAAGGGACCTCATAAGCCAAGCAATTAAATACCTAACAATACCAATACTGACAAACAGCCATAGCTAAATTGATAAGCCAATTGTACCATCAGCCTGATCTGCAGTTTCCCCAACTGGTCCTTTCAGTCATTCTGTCAAGGAATGCCTGGATCTCTTCATGTATCTTAGTTAATATTGCCAGTCAGATCGGGAATGCCCATAGTGCATTTATCTTGGACAATGGTGCAGACCTCACCCTCCTGGGGGAGTATATAGTCTAAGGCATACCGATTCTGCACAGAGTAAAAGACACAGGTCTGATAATCCCAGTTTACTCTGTTTCAGAGCCTCTTTCGTCTTATTTCCTCGAAAGGTCAGGCCGTCAAAGAGGGAATTGCGATTCTGTTGACTTGTCACCCCTGCCGATCCTTCCAACCTCAGACTGGGGAATCGAGAGTACCCTATCGGGTGTCCTGTATTGTCACCCAGTCCCTTGGGATCCTTCCAGTTGGAGCAAGGTTGGCTGAGACCGACCGCTGCATCCTCCTCAGATGGAGGTTCCATCGACTTGTCCACTGGCCAGGACAAGGTACTGTTGTGGGAACAAGGGCTCCAATAGTGACCTTATGAGGGACATCTTTGCATTCAGGACAAGGAAATTGGTAGCTTTACCTTAGCTGAAGAAATAATAGTCTGGTTTGGTGTATATTAGGGAGAGTTTGTCAAAATCGGTTACTGAAATGTTACAGCAGGGGGTCTGGACAGCTCGACAGGAGTAAAGGGTCAACGTTTTGCAAGAGGAGTTGCTTGAGCTCTGTAAAAAATGGGCCAAGTGACTTGAGCACTCGCACTGTATGGGAGACAATGGTCCTCAGAATGCTGTTCCCATTGGGCTCTCCCTTAGCTCTATTGTACATGGTCTTGGTGACAGTATCAGTTTCTGAAAAGAGAAAACGGGGTTGATCATTTTTATCCTCACTTGGCTTGCGTCTGCAGGAAAAATCAAAAAAGCATGGTAACGACATGGTAACTCTCACTGATTTCTACTGTCCAGATGGACCATCTGGTCTTTCTGATGTAAGAGTCCATTGCAATAATCAATCTTCATCACGTTCCACACGTCAAAGGCATCTGGTCCGGTGCACTGGACAACATCATCTCAGCATAGGTGGTGGATAATCTCTGATCATTCCTGGTCGCATCCATACTTAGTGGCTTTCCCCATCAGGATGTTGTACGTGATCAGAAAGGTGAGGAGATAGGCGATCCCCCACAAGTCCCTCCTCTTGGTTCAAGTATCTGTCATAAGATTAACATGAGAACAACAGCAAGATTCAAAAACCCAACTCGACAAGGTCCACTCCTTTTGTTGGGATTCCAGGATTCTCTCCTCCTCTTCCCCCCTTTTGATTGGTGCGGTCAATCAATTGACAATGGTGCAGTTGGACCCAAGCTGAGTGCCCAGTGACTTTGACCGCCATAGGGGTGGAAAGTAAAACCTGGAAGGGGCCATCCCAACGAGGTTGGAGACCTTTGCCAGTCTAGTTCTTGACGAGCACCAATGAACCAGGCTCTACCCGTGACAAGGCTGAAAGGGAGGGAACATCACTGTAGGCCGCACGCTCCTGGGAGTGAAAGGCACACATAACACTAGTTAGAGCAAGAACATAACGAATCATTACTTCGGTCATGTGGTGGAAGTGGACTCAGAAGGGAGTCGAATCGTTCCAAGGGGTACGGAGGCAGTGATCAGAGAGACTGTCAGCTGGAGACAGTCGTGTCTTGCTCGCAGACATGGATCGCATCTGGAATAAGGCCACAGGGATTAGCATAACCAGGAGAGGCCAGACTCTGTCATCAATTTGACAAGTTTAGTCTTGAGTCTGGTTAAAACATTGAATAAGGCTGGCCGCCTGAGGATGATAAGCACCATGCAGTTGCTGACAAGTACAAAGCTGGGAACAGAGTTCTCCGTTAATATTACCTACAAAGTGTGGTCCATTGTCCGAGCTAATGCACGCAGGTATACTGAAGCAGGGAATTATTTCCTGAAAGAAAATCTTCACCACAGTCTCAGCAGTAGCGTTAGGAGGAGGGTAGGCTTCAATCCACTTACAAAAGACAACAATAAGCAAAACATATTTATAGCAACTCAACTGATTTGTCCAACTCAATGAAGTCCAGTTGAAGTGTCTCCAAGGGACCCTCCAGCAAGGGAGTTCTCGTAGAGATACTTGAACTAAGAGGTGGGGGATCGCCTACCCATGGACCTGTTTGATCACGTACAACATCCTGATCGGGAAAGCCACTGACTGAGTATCGATGCGATCTGGAACGATCTCAGATTATCCTGATGTCATCTGGTGCACCAGACCAGACGCTTTCAACGTGGAGTCGCTTGAGCGATGGCGTGAGCTGCCAGAGGAAGTGGGAGGTGCTGGTACGATAACTGGCCAGGACAAGGTACTGTTGTGGGAACAAGAGCTCCGATAGTGACCTTATGAGGGACATCTTTGCCATCAAGGACAAGGAAATTGGTAGTTTTACCTTAGCTGAAGAAATAATAGTCTGGTTTGGTGTATATTAGGGAGAGTTTGTCAAAATCGGTTACTGAAATGTTACAGCAGGGGGTCTGGTCAGGTCTACATAAGTAAAGGGTCGACGTTTTGCAAGAGGAGTTGCTTGAGCTCTGTAAAAAATGGGCCAAGTGACTTGAGCACTCGCACTGTATGGGAGACAATGGTCCTCAGAATGCTGTTCCCATTGGGCTCTCCCTTAGCTCTATTGTACATGGTCTTGGTGACAGTATCAGATTCTGAAAAGAGAAAAGGCCTATAAATGCGAAAGGGAAGGGTTCCGTTCCAGGTCCATGTGCCGCATAAGGTCTGCTGTACCCCAGCCAGTGTTTCACCAGCTGTTTGTATACACAGACCGGAGATATTGGAAAGTGATATTTCTCTTCGCAGGGTCGGCAGTAGAAATTCTGATGAATAGATTGGAATCGGGGACTGGGGACGGGGCAAGTAAGTCATGTCCTGATAGAGAGGAATAACATACTACTGCCTCTGGGGTGAAGAGCGTTCTGTGGGCCTGTATAAATAAGTTGTTTGTGGATTGAGGAGTTTCCCCTACCAGGATGTTGCCAGGACTGGAAGGGTTTGAGTTATAAGGAGGGGCTGGGACTTTATTCACTGGAGCACAGGAGGTTGGGAGGTGACATGATTGAGATTGATAAAATCATGAGGAGTGGAGGTAAGGTGAATAGCAAAGGGCTCTTCCTTAGCGTAGGGTCGCTCAAGACTAGGGGGCATATTTCTTTAAAGTGACAGGAGAGAGATTTAAAAGGAACCCGAGGGGCAACGTTTTGACAGAGGACGGTTTACACGTGGAATGAACTTGCTGAGGATGTGGTCAATGCAGGTACGTTTACAAAGTCTAAACGACATTTGGATGGGTACATGAATAGAAAGGTTGAGAGGGATATGGGCCAAACGCAGGTAAGTGGGACTAGTTTAGTTTGGGAACCCTGGACGCCATGGATGAGTTGGACCGAAGGGTCTATTTTTGTGCTGTCTACCTCTCTGAACCAGAAGTGCTCTTACTGAAACCAGAAGAATTCTGAAAGGGGCTTGACAGGATTGATGCAGATAAAATGCTCCTTTGTGGTGGGAGTCATAGAATCCCAACAATGTGGAAACAGGCCATTCAGCCCATCTATTCCACACTGGCCCTCTGAAGAGCATCCCACACATACCCACCCCCTTACTCCGTATTTCCCATGGCCAATCCACCCTAACCTCTACACCCTAATCTGTAAATTACCTTCTCAAAAATGTAATTTAAATGTAGAGTTTTTCTCTAAGAAAAATGTTAGTCTGACTCAACATTCAGGCGCAGACAGAATTCACACGTATTGTTAGAAAAGCTCTGCATTTGAATGACATTCTTGAGAAGGTAACAAAAAACAAGTTCTGGGATTAACAAACCAAAGAGCAGAAACCTATTCTAAAAGATGAAGGATTTCATCTAAAATTGTTTGATGTGTCACATTTCCATGACGCTCGACTCCTTTGGATATAAATTGTGATCATGATCTCATTCTCCACAACCACCTGATGAAGGAGCAGCGCTCCAAAAGCTAGTGCTTCCAAACAAACCTGCTGGATTATAACCTGGTGTTGTGTGATGTTTAACTTTGTCCGTGGGAAACACATGAGTTGTGGGGCTGTAACAGTTCTTATTTTGTGATCTATTCCAAGTGCAATTTCTCCTCTGTGCAGGCACGGGTAAACAGTTTGTTTTTGTGCTTTGTGCGAGATCAGGCTAGCAGCTTTTAAATCCTTATGTTAAGCAACAGAAGTAAACTGTTGATCAGCAATTGTATTCTGAGAGTGGTATTTCCAGCTCTGGTAATCCTGTTGCATCAGAGAGGGAGAGGTTGTCACATCTAAAGAGCAGACAGAAAAGTTATTTCGCTTGTTGAGTCGGTTCCTCACTCAGATGAGACTGGATACTGCTTATAATGGATCATAATTAAATGCTACAATGGAACACCTTAAATTCAAGGAATTTTGAAAGTGCAAACGAACAGTAACTTTGAACAGAGATATTCTTCCATTTCTAACCTTGGTTGAGCCATGTGAAGCCTTTTTACTGATAGCTCCACAATCATGTTCCTGCTGGATTTTTTTCAAGACAAAATTTCTGGTGGGAGAAATTCTGCATCCTGGGAAGGCGGGGAAATGAGAAAAAAAGCTGTTAAAAGCATTTGAACTGTGGGCCCACGAGCTCTGGTGGGAGCAGTGCATTTGCCAAAAACATTTCGGAGGAATTCTGTGTAACTGTTGGACTGAAAATAGTTTCCCCACTGAACGTTAAACAGGTATTGAGAACGTTGCGCATTAGAGTGTGTTCCTGAGGACCAAAGGAGGATTGAATTTGCCAACGTGAACCACACTTTGCAGAGACAGGAAATTTCTCCGGATGGAATAGGTTGATGGAAGTCAACAATTGTCAGATTATTTCATGAAAATAACAGCTGGTATGGGGATCCCAGAAGAGGGGCATCTGTAATGAGCACACAGAAACAAACCCTTCAGTCCAGGCCAACCAGATATCCTAAATTAATCTAGTGACTCATTTGCCAACATTTGGCCCATATCCCTCTGAATTCTTCCCATTCATGTCCCCATCCAGATGCATTTTTTCCTTCGGAGAATACTTGGGTGAGAGCCAAGATATGCAATATCTCAATGTATAATAATGAAGCAGCTCATTTATTCTGAAATCATTTCAATTAGTTGGTCAATTGCCAAATAATAGCTGCATAACTGTTGTCAATATTGATACCCAGGAAAGCTATTTTGTTTAGTATATTTCCTTTGTAAAGATCTTATCCAAATTATAAAATGAATGTATTTTCATATGAAATAAAATTTGCAGTGTTTTATTAAATGGTTGAAAGTAACTTTGCACTTAATTGCTCCGTTTGGGATTAAACATTGTGACTTAGATAAAAGTGATCTTTCATAATTTATGTTGAGTCTATTAACAAACGAATGTTGCCATTTGCTCTCAAGTTCGCTCAGATTCAATTTGAAATTCTTGAATGAGTTGAATAAGGGATAAAAAGTAAATATTTATTGCCCTTTTCTGAAATTCTCTGCACTGCCATTGTATTTGGTTCAACAAAATATGTATCTCTCTTCATAACTTTGATATCACCACAAATCCTAGGAACCCCATCCAGAACAAACATATAAATACAAAGTAGGAGACAACAGCTTCGCTTCACTTGGAGGTCACCACTGATGATGTTACCTAGCCAGGTAATGAAACGTCTAGATATCAAACCTACAGCTCAGCGAGCAAACCTGCACCCTAAACATTCTACTTTGCTGAAAGACTGCACAATCTGCAGGCAGTCAATACATGTAATATATTGTCAATTCCACTTTGAAAATAGATAATGGGCCCACTACTTTTTGGATGTGAGCATAAGTGGTTATAGTAAGTAAGTTTGCTGATGACACCAAAATTGGAGGTGTAGTGGACAGCGAAGGAGGTTACCTCAGATTACAATGGGATCTTGATCAGATGGGCCAATGGACTGAGAAGTGGCAAATGGAGTTTAATTTAGATAAATGTGAGGTGCTGCATTTTGGGAAAGCAAATCTTAGCAGGACTTATACACTTAATGGTAAGGTCCTCGGGGGTGTTGCTGAACAAAGAGACCTTGGAGTGCAAGTTCATAGCTCCTTGAAAGTGGAGTCGCAGGTTGATAGGATAGTGAAGATGGTGTTTTGTATGCTTTCCTTTATTTGGTCAGAATATTGAGTACAGGAGTTGGGAGGTCATATTACTGCTGTACAGTTGGAATATTGCGTGCAATTCTGGTTTCCTTCCTATCAGAAAGGAATTTGTGAAACTTAAGGGTTCAGAAAAGATTTACAAGGAAGTTGCCAAGACTGGAAGATTTGAGCTATAGGGAGAGACAGACAGGCTGGGGCTGTTTTCCCTGGAGCGTCAGAGGCTGAGGGGTGACCTTATAGAAGGTTATGAAATCATGAGGGGCATGGATAGGATAGATCGACAAAGTCTTTTCCCTGAGGTGGGAGAGTCCAGAACTAGAGGGCATAGGTTTACAGTGAGAGGGGAAAGATATGAAAGAGACCTAAGAGGCAACCTTTTCATTTAGAGGGTGGTACGTGTATGGAATGAGCTGCCAGAGGAAGTGGTGGAGGCTGGTACAATTACAACACTTAAAAAGCAACTGGAGGGATATGGGCCCCATGCTGGCAGGCGGGACGAGATTGGGTTGGGATATCATGCATAGGGATGTGCAGGTCAGGTGCATTAGTCACGGGTAAATGTTGAGCAATAGGGGCAGGGGAATTGCGTGGGTGGGTTACCCTTCGGAGGATTAGTGTGTTGTCTTTGGGCCGAGTGGCCTGCTCCCACACTGTTTGGAGTCTCTGAAGGGGAAGGGATTTTTGTAAACTGTGCAAGGCAATGCAGGCTTAGTGCGGGGGCCTGCTGTTGGCCTTGCCCCGTCCCTTGCTCCTCCCCCTGTTGTTGAGCTGTCTAACAAACATCTCCTCTTTCTCTGCCTTTTTGCTGGGGGCAACTGAAGCTGTAACAATGTTGGGACACAATAAAGGTTACCTGAACATTCTGCCAGACTCAGACTCTCATTGAAAGCTTAGAGCTCCAAGCGGTTTTTGTTTTAAAGCTGCTCATTTCTTGCAGCCTCCTGCATTAAGTTTCCAATGTTGTATATCAGATGGAGCAGTGACTGAGTAGCTGGTTTCGTTAGAAGTTTACATTTTTCGGAGTGCAGGCACTGCATTGTTTCAGCGGCAGTTTACTGACAGCACTGGGAAGTGTGGGCTGTGTTCATTAGAAAGGAGGTGGAGGTGCTGCTGTTGGACTAGGTGGGACACGGTTTAAAAATCACAACACCGGGTTATAGTCCAACAGGTTTATTTGGAAGCACTAGCTTTCGGAGCGCTGCTCCTTCATTGGGTAGCTGTGGAGCAGGATCATAAGACACAGAGTTAAGAGCAAAAGGTCACAGTGTCATGCAACTGATATGATATATTGACAAATGTAGATTGCTGTTAAGTCTTTCATCTTTTAGAATGGGTTGCAGGTTTTATTTCACTAATGTGTACATCACAGTACTACTATTAAGTCATATTCTCAAGATCACTTAAGGTTTTTTTTGGAAACTGGTGACATCTCAGCCTAGACAATGCATGAAAGGTGTGTCAGTATCCCAATCTTAAATCAGACTGGTACTATTTCCAAACTAGGAATTTATAAAATATTACATGGATTGACTACCTGCATGTTGTGCGCTTTTTGTGCAAAAGTTGAATATATCTGTAAATATAATTCTGCAAATGCACCCCATCGTTATGCGTGTGTGTGTGTGTGCGCTCGCGTGAGAGTATGTGTGCACATGCTTTGTAAAGGGAGTGTGATGGAGGAGAAGCCTGTAAGAGGGTGTGTGTACATCTGAGAGAGAGCGTGTTATGAGAGAGGTATAGATAAAAGTGAGGGATTGCATTTTCCTAAAATAAGGGCAGGACTTGTACAGAGGGATATTGGGGGGGGGGGTTCAGGTACATACTTCATTGAAAGTTGCATCACTGGTTGGAAGGGTGCTTCAGAAGGCATTCAGCACACTTACCTTATTTGTTCACACCATTGAATAAAGGAGTTGGGACATCATTTAGAAGTTGTACAGGATGTTGGTGAAGCCACTTGTAGAGTACTGAGAACGTTTCTGGTGGCCCTGAAATAGGAAGAATACTATTACAGAGGGTTCAGTAAAGATTCACCAGGATATTACCAAGACTGGAGGGTTTGAGTTATAAGGAGAGGCTGAGAATCTCTTCACTGGAGCACAGGAGGTTGAGGGGTGACCTCATTGAGATTGATATAATCATGAGGGATCTAGGTAACATGAACATCAAAAATAGTGAGGAGCCTGCACGGTGATGTCAAGTGACTGGGGGGGGGGGGTAGAAATTGTGGCAGTGGGACACTTTAAATCCATCAGGAACAGCATCTCCATACAGCATATTGTGCATGTCAGGTGAGATGCCAGAAGACTAGAGGTTGGCTAACATGGTACCACTGTTTAAGAAGGGTGGTAAGGACAAGCCAGGGAACTATAGACCAGTGAGGCTGACGTCAGTGGTGGGCACATTGTTGGAGGGAATCCTGAGGGAGAGGATGTACATGTATTTGAAAAGACAAGGACTGATTAGGGATAGTCATCACGGTTGTGTGTGGGAAATCATGTCTCACAAACATGATTGAGTTTTTTGAGGAAGTAACAAAGAGGATTGAGGAAGGCAGAGCAGTAATGTGATCTATATGGATTTCAGGAAGGCGTTTGACAAGGTTCCCCATGGGAAACTGATTAGCAAGGTTAGATCTCAAGGAATACAGAGAGAACTAGCCATTTGGATACAGAACTTGCTCAAAGGTAGAAGACAGAGGGTGGTGGTGGAGGGTTGTTTTTCAGACTGGAGGCCTGTGACCAGTGGAGTGCCACAAGGATTGGTGCTCGGTCCTCTACTTTTTGTCACTTATATAAATGAGCATAAGAGGTACAGTTCGAGGGAGAGGCTGAACAGGCTGGGGCTGTTTTCCCTGGAGAGTCAGAGGCTGAGGGGTGACCTTATAAAGATTTAAAAAATTATGAGGGGAATAGACAAGATAAATAGACAAAGTTTTTTTCCCTTGGGTTGGGGAGTCCAGAACTAGAGGGCATAGATTTCGGGTGAGGGGGGAAAGATGTAAAAGAGACCTACGGGGCAATTTTTTCATACAGAGCGTAGTACGTGTATGCAATGAGCTGCCAGAGGGAGTGGTGGAGTCTGGTACGAATGCAACATTTAAGAGACATTTGAATGTGAAAGGTTTGGAAGGATGTGGGCCAGGTGTTGAGGAGCAGGACTAGATTGGGTTGGGATATCTGGTCGGCATGGACGGGTTGGACCGAAGGGTCTGTTTCCATGCTGTACACTTCTGACTCTATGCTGGTTCAGCAAAAGCCGCGCATGCTCTGTCTGCAGAAACAGTGCAAACCCTTCTTCAAATGGACCAATGAGAAGCCAGACAAGGAGCCTGGTCCTCCTGCCAATCAGAGCTCCCCAATTGTCTGAATGCGGAAGATGGACCATCAGGTTCTTAAGCTGCTGCTCCTCTCCAAATGAAGATCGAGCTTCACCTCAGACTGCAACTTCCTTCCTCTCTCTGCCATCTGTGAGTACGGCACTGTCTTTACCATTTCATTTTTTCATTCTGGGGTTAAATTGTTGACTTGCAGCAACTGAAAAGAAAGCGAGTGAATCTAGGGAAGGGACAGAGTCGGCAAATGTTGGTCCAGGTCTGTGTCTCAATTGGCAAACGCACGGCAAATGCAGTCCCACAGTGTGAAGTTATAGCCTCGGTTATGAAAAAATAACTGCTGAAAGGAGGTACGTTGTTTAAATGGTGACATATTGGGATGTGGAGAAAGTGAGGACTTCAGATCCTGGAGATGAGAGTCGAAAAGTGTGGCACTGGAAAAGCACAGGAGGTCAGACAGCATCCGAGGAGCAGGAGAATCGACGTTTCAGGCACGAGCCCTTCCTCAGGAATGATGTGTGGATGTAAAACGTGGCCTCAGCGTCCTTCCACACCAGTCACTGCCAGTTGTCAGACGGATGCAGCAAGCAATCAGCAAGGCAAGAGGTATATTAGCAAGAGGAATTGATTTCAGAAGTCGGGATGTCTTCCTGCAGTTAGGGGGTCATTGAATATATTCAAGGCTGAGTTCATCTGATTTTAGAACAACCATGAAG
Source organism: Chiloscyllium plagiosum (assembly GCF_037043375.1). Taxonomy (NCBI): domain Eukaryota; kingdom Metazoa; phylum Chordata; class Chondrichthyes; order Orectolobiformes; family Hemiscylliidae; genus Chiloscyllium; species Chiloscyllium plagiosum. The sequence goes on along the minus strand of NW_028270165.1, from coordinate 93,529,893 downwards.
TGGATGTTTATGGGGGAAGGCAAGTAAAATGGTTTCAAGACCAGTACAGAACAGTTACAGAGTCATACAGCACAGAAACAGACCCTTCAGCCCAACTAGTCCATGCTGACTATATTCACAAACTAAACTAGTCCCACCTGCCTGTCTTTGGCCAATATCCCCCTGAACCTTTCCTGTTCATGTACTAATCCAAATGTCTTTTAAACGTTGTTACTCAACCTGCATCCACCATTTCCTCTGGACATTCATTCCACTCAAATCACTGTTTAAAAAAAAAGGTGCTCCTCATGTGTTTTTTAAATCTTTCTCCTCTCACCTTAATTTACTCCCTAATCGTGAAACGACACATGCTGTTCACCTTATCTTTGCCCATCATGGTTTTGTAAACCTCTATAAAGAGAACAAAGAACCTTACAGCACAGCAACAGGCCCTTCAGCCCTCCAAGGCTATGCTGATCGAGATACTCTATCTAAACCTGCCGCCTATTTTCTAAGGATCTGTATCCCTCTGCTCCTTGCCCATTCATGTCTCTGTCTAGATACATCTTAAATGATGCTATCGATCCCAACCCTACTGCCTCCGCTGGCGATGCATTCGATGCACCCACCACCCTCAGTGTAAAGAACTTTCCATGTATATCTCCCTCAAACCTTTCCCCTCTCACTTTGAACTCGTGACCCTGAGTAATTAAGTCTTCCCCTCTGGGAAAATAATTCTTCCTATCTACCCCCAGTCTACACCGCTCATGGTTTTTCGGCCTCAATCAGGACCCCCACCCCCTTATTTCCAATGAAAATAATCCTAATCTACTCAACCTCTCCTCATCGCTCGCGCTCTCCATAACAGGCAACATCCTGGTGAACCTCCTCTGCACCCTCTACAAACATATCCACATCCTTTTGGAAATCTGGCATCCCGGAATTGTACTCAGTATTCCAAATGCGGCCGAACCAAAATCTTATATAACTTTAACATGACCGCGCGTTGTATGCTGCCTTGACCACTCGACTGACAGTCCCCTTCACTATCTGATATTCCATCAATCTGAATGCCCATCTGCAAACTTGCTAATGAGGCAACCGATACCTTCACCTTTCAACCTCCTGTGCTCCAGTGAAAAAAGTCCCAGCCTACCCACCAATAGGTGTGAATTCTGTCTGGGTCCCAATGTCGAGTCAGCCTGACATTTTTGATAGAAAAGCTCTGCATTTAAATTACGTTCTTGAGAAAGTTACTGAAAACAGGTTCTGGGATTAACATACCAAAGAACAGAACTCCATTCTAAAAGATGGAAGATTCAATCTAAATTGTTTCATGTATCACATCTCCATGAACTGGACTCTGTTGGCTATAAATAGTCTAATCATGATCTTATTCTCCACAACCACCTGAAGCAGCAGCAGCAGCACTTCAGAGCGCCAGAGATCCAGGTTCAATTCCCACCTCGGGCTACTGTCAGTTTGGAGTTGTACATTCTCCCAGTGTCTGCGTGGGTTTCCTCCCACAGTCCAAAGATGTGCAGGTTCGGTGAAGTGGCCACACTAATTTGCCTGTAGTGTTAGGTGAAGGGGTAAATGTTGGGGAATGGGTCCGGGTGGGTTGCTCTTCGAAGGGTTGGTTTGGGCTGAAGGGCTTGTTTCCACACTAAGTAATAAAATCTAAAATAAATCTAATCACTCCGAAAGCTAGGGCTTCCAAACAAACCACGTTATGGCAGCAGTGGGAGGTGTGGATTATATTCACTAAAAACAGTTAAGCAGTTAGATAACACGTTCGAGTGGGAAGTGTGTATAACATGATCGCACAACTCCTATACTCAATGCTATGAGCAATGAAGGAAAGCAAACCAAACGCTGCCTTCACTACTCTATCCACCTGAGACTCCAGCACTCCAGCACAAGGTCTCTGTATTCTGCAACACTCCCCTTAACTGTGTCAGTCCTGCCTGGATTGCTTGACCAAAATGCAAACCTCTGATTTCTCTAAATTAAACTCCAACTGACACTCCTCGGCTCATCAACCGATCCCATAAATTCTAACTTATAGTGAACTCTTTCCTCTCTTATTCCTTGGAAGCTGAAAATCTCCATCCCACAATCACTACCTCCATTTTCACTAGTTGGACTGAAGGGGCTGTTTCGGTGCTGCATTGCTCTGTAACTCGGTCCTATATTAGTCTTAAAACCATTTTCTTGCCTTCCCCATAAACATTCACATAAAAATCAGATGAACTCAGCCTTGAATATATTCAATGACCCCCTAACTGCAGGAAGACATCCCCACTTCGGAACTTAATTCCTCTTGCTAATACACCACTTGCCTTGCTCATTGCCTGCTGCACCTGTCTGACAACTGGCACAGAAGGACACTGATGCGCCTCTGAACATCCACGCATCATTCCTGATGAAGGGCTCGTGCCCAAAACTTCGACTGTCCTACTGATCGGATGCTGCTTGACCTGCTGTACTTTGCCAATTGTGGTCTTCTCTACATCGGGGAAACCGAGCGTAAACTTGGGGAACGGTTTGCTGAGCATCACAGCCGGGTCCGCAGAGGCTGAGCGGACTTCCCAGTCTCCACCCATTTTAATGCCCCTTCCCACTCCCCTTCTGACATGACTAGCTTTGGCTTCCTCCATTACCACAACAAACCAAACCACAATTTGGAGGAACAAAACCTCATCTTCTGTCTGAGCAGTCAACAGCCCGGAGGACACAACATTTGAGTTCTCCAATTTCAAATAATCTCCCATCCCATCCCCCAACTCACTTCCCAGCCCCTTCCACTCTTCCCTGCCAACGAGATTCCTTCCTCCCATTCACCAACCAGGTCGTACCAGGTTATGGGGATAAGGCAGGAACAGGATACTGATTGAGAATGATCAGCCATTATCACAATGAATGGTGGTGCTGGCTCGATGGGCAGAATAGCCTACTCCTGCACCTATTGTCTATTGTACCTTCTACCTGTCTCCACGTTTCCCCACTTCAGTACCCTGCCCCCAGCACACCCTTGTTCCACAGCTCTCCCTATAACTACCCCCAGTCCTGAACAAGGGTTACACCAGATCCCTCGACTTCTCCACCTCCTGATACTGCCTGGCTTACTGCGATCTTCCAGTCTCCTGCCTGTCTATTTTGCCAATTGAGAACAAAGGCCTGGACTAAATTTTCCAGAGTCTGTCCCCTCGCTGGATTCACTCCCATTCCTTTCAGTTGCTCCAAGTCAACAACTGAACCTCAGAATGAAACATAAATGGAAATGGGGGTGAGATAAGAGAGGGCCGTACTCTCAGATGTTGGACAGAGGAAAGACGTTGCAGTCTGAAGTGAAGCTCAATCTTCATTCAGAGAAAACAGGAGCAGGAGCTTCAGAACCTCATGGTCCAACTTCCACATTCACCAATAGGGGAGCTCCGAATGGCAGGAGGAGAAGTCTCCCTCCGGTCCTCCAGTGCTCCTTATTTGTCCATCAAACGGCACGGTGGCACAGTGGTTAGCACTGCTGCCTCACAGCGCCTGAGACCCGGGTTCAATTCCCGCCTCAGGCGACTGACTGTGTGGAGTTTGCACGTTCTCCCCGTGTCTGCGTGGGTTTCCTCCGGGTGCTCCGGTTTCCTCCCACAGTCCAAAGATGTGCAGGTCAGGTGAATTGGCCATGCTAAATTGCCCGAAGTGTTAGGTAAGGAGTAAATGTAGGGGTATGGGTGGTTGTGCTTCGGCGGGTCGGAGTGGATTTGTTGGGCCAAAGGGCCTGTTTCCACACTGTAATGTAATCTAATCTAAAAACGTAGGTCTCGCCCCTTTTCTGCCGACAGCGAGGAACACGCCCAATATTTTGGTGACACCAGCAAACGTGTGCCCTGCTTGTTGACACTGAGGAGTGTACACAATATGCACTGTAGCAATGCTGGTGTTATTGACAGATTTTAAGTATCCAAATTCCTATGGGAGAACAAAAAGGGCACAGCCATAATTTTTTTCCCCCATGTGGCTCGATATTTGATTGCTTTTGCATTTGTCTGGCTGCTCAATGTTTAAGTCTTTTCCTCAGTGTTGGGGTGAGATTCACAACTAGAGGGCATAGGTTTAGGGTGAGACCACAAAGGTAACTGAGGGGCAACGTTTCCATGCAGAGGGTGGTGCATCTATGGAATGAGCTGCCAGAGGAAGTAGTGGAAGCCAGTATAATTACAGCATTTAAAACACATCTGGCTGGGTATCTGAATAGGAAGGGTTTAGAGGGATATGAGTCAAGTACTGGCAAAGGGGACTAGATTAATTTAGGATATCTGGTTGGCATGGACAGGTTGGACCGAATGGGTCTATTTCCATGCTGTACATCTCTATGACTCTAAATAATAAAAAGTCTACTTTTCCAAATAACAAACTATATCCATGTTAACAAGGCTTAGTGCACCACATGCTTTACTAACCATTCTCAACAGGTCCTGTCCCTTCAATGACTGAGGAACATGTACATGCTGGTGCATAATCTCCTTCACTAGTATTTACACACTACCCTCAGCAATTGCACAAGTAACAGCAAAGGGTAAACAGCACAAGGATTAAACACACAGTGAGGGGCAAACAGCACAAGGATTAAACACACAGTGAGGGGGCAAACAGCACAAGGATTAAACACACAGTGAGGGGGAAACAGCACAAGGATTAAACACACAGTGAGGGGCAAACAGCACAAGGATTAAACACACAGTGAGGGGCAAACAGCACAAGGATTAAACACACAGTGAGGGGCAAACAGCACAAGGATTAAACACACAGTGAGGGGAAAACAGCACAAGGATTAAACACACAGTGAGGGGCAAACAGCACAAGGATTAAACACACAGTGGGGGCAAACAGCACAAGGATTAAACACACAGTGAGGGGCAAACAGCACAAGGATTAAACACACAGTGAGGGGCAAACAGCACAAGGATTAAACACACAGTGAGGGGGCAAACAGCACAAGGATTAAACACACAGTGAGGGGCAAACAGCACAAGGATTAAACACACAGTGAGGGGGAAACAGCACAAGCGCCAGTAAAAGCCGATGGAAAGTGAGTGTAAAATGTCACTATGACAGGACAGGCCCCACATTCCTTCCCCTCCGTCCCCCCCACAACCTGCCTCACCTTTCACGTCCCGGGCCCAGTACCTTCCAGGTGGCCCCATAGTTGACACAGGGGCCGCCCCACGACCAGTAGAACTCCACCACCCCGGCGGCCGACGAGTTCCCAAGCAGGCCCTTAACCCCATCCGCCTCCAGAATGCTCACCGGCTCCTGGCTGCTGTACAGCCGGCCGGTGTGGCCGTGACACAGCAGCTGCGCCAGGAAGGCGGCGGCGGCCAGTGACGGGTGTCTGCCCCGGGCCGCGCGGCGCCATTTTCCTAACGGCCGCCCTCCCGCCGCTTCCTCGCTCGAGCGACTTCTCCTCCCAACCGCCTTCGGCCCCGCGAGACGTCTGCACGGGGGGATGGGCGGGGCCTGGCCGGGGGATGGGCGGGGCGGGGCCGGGGGATGGGCGGGGCCGGGGAGCCTCACCGTCACCAAGCAACAGCCACCTCGCGCTACAACTGCTCATTCACAAAAACAAACTCTCCTGTCTCGCTCTGCAGCTGCAGGGGGGACACTGCCACGTTTCCAGGAGCCCTGTCTACATTGGGAAAGCTCACGGCTCAATTTAAACAGATATTCCCACATCTAACGGAACGGCGTCATATCGAAAGGGGGCAATCTGCATTTTAAAGGGACGTGGACATTTTAACGGGTATTTCTGCAAATAAAGAGGTTTAAATGGACGAGATTATATTTCAAAGGGATGTGGGCACATTCAAAGGGATATCTTCATATGTGAAGTGACGCAGTTATATCTAAATGAATCCACATTTTGAAGAGACGTTGCCCTATTTATAAGTAGAGACAGTAGGTGTGAATTCTGTCTGTGTCCCAATGTTGAGTCAGACTGACATTTTACTTAAAAAAACGCTGCATTTAAATTACATTCTTGAGAAGGTAAATTATAGATCCGGGTGTAGGTTAGGGAGGATTGGCCGTGCTAAGTTACTCGTAGTGACCAGGGATGTACAGGTTAGGGTGGAAATATGGAATAAGGGATTGGATATGGCTGGGATACTGTTCAGAGGGCCAAAAAGGAAGAGATGGGCTGAATGGCCTGCTTCCACATTGTTGGGATTGTATGATCCTCCCCATAAAGGAGCATTTGATCGGCATCTGTCCTGTCAAGCCCCTTTCAGAATTCTGTTGGTTTCAGTTAAGGTATGCAGCACAGAAACAGACACTTCGGTCCAATTCGTCCATGCTAACCAGGATTCCAAACTAAACCAGTCCCACTTGCCTACATTTGGCCTATAATCTCTCTAAACCTTTCTATTCATCTACCTATCCAAATGCTGTTTAAACGTTGTAAATGTACCGGCAACTACCACATCCTCACTAAGTTCATTCCACATACAAAGCCACCCTCTTTCAAAATGTTGCCCCTCCGGTTCCTTTTAAATCTCTCTCCTCACCTCAAGTAATATGGCCCCAAGTTTTGTGTTCCCCGACACTAAGCAAGAGCCCTTTGCCATTCAGCTTACCTCCACTCCTCATGATTTATCCATCTCAATGAAGTCACCCCCCCAACCTCCTGTGCTCCAGTGAATAAAGTCCCAGCCTCTCCTTATAACTCAAACACTCCAGTCCTGGCAAATCTTTACCGAACCCTCTGTGATAAGAATAGTTCCGATTCCAGGGCCATCAGAACTGTACTCAGTACTCTGAAAGTGGCCTCACCAACATCCTGGACAACCTCAACATGATGTCCCAACCCCTGTACTCAATGGTGTGAACAATGAATGCTATGCTGCTAAATACCTTCTTAACTGCCCTGTCGACCAGTGATGCAACTTCCAAAGAACCACGTACCTGAACACCAACCCCCATGTCTGTCTGTTCTATAACATGATCCAGGGCCCTACCATTATCTGTACAAGTCCTGCCCTTTCTTGTTTTAACAAAATGCAACCCCTTGCTTGTATTAATACTTCTTACACACATACTCCCCCTCAGACACACACACACACACACACACACACACACTTATACCCCCCAATACTCTCTCAGGCTTCTTCTCCATTACACTCACACTTTACCAAGCATGTACACACACTCACGCACAAACTCACATGCATCCACACACAATTCTATGAGGTGAATTTGTATTGGTAGAATTATATTTGCAGATGTATTCAATTTTGGTCAAAAAGCACACAATTTCCAGGCAGACAATCCATGTAATATTTTATGAATTGGAAATAGAACCAGTCTGACTCAAGATTGGAATACTGACAGACTCAATTCTCAGGAAGAAAGTGAGGACTGCAGATGCTGGAGATCAGAGCTGAAAAGGTGTTGCTGGAAAAGCGCAGCAGGTCAGGCAGCATCCAAGGAGCAGGAGAATGGACATTTCGGGCATGAGCCCTTCTTCAGGCCTTTCCTGAAGAAGGGCTCATGCCCGAAACGGCGATTCTCCTGCTCCTTGGATGCTGCCTGACATGCTGTGCTTTTCCAGCAACATTTTCAGGCTCAATTCTCAAATCTTTAAATGCAATGTCTGAGCTGAGATGTCACTTTCTTTATAAAACCTTGAGTCATCTCAAGAATGAGACTGAAAAGATGTTCTGGCAGTTACACATTAATGAACCAATACGTGCACCCATTCTCAGAGATGAAAGACTTGATAGTAATCTAGGTTTGTTCAATATATTCCATCAGTTGCAAGTCATTGATCTTTTGATATACGTTCTGTGTCTTACGTTCATCGGGTAGCTGTGGAGCAGCACTCAGAAAGCTAGTGCTTCCAAATAAACCTGTTGGACAATAACCTGGTATTGTATGATTTTTTTTAACTTTATCAATCCAGTCTAATACAGACACCTCCACATCGTTTCTAGTGAACACAGCCCACACCTCCTGGTGCTGCCAGTAAACTTTACAATGCTGATGAAACAACGCAGTACCTGAAAGATTTACAATTTCTAACGATACTAGCTACTCATTCACTGCTCCATCTGATACACGACATTGGAAACTCAGTGCAGGAGGCTGAAAGAGAGGAGTAGCTTTAAACAAAAAACCTCTTGGAGCTCAAAGCTTTCAATGAGAGTCTGAGCCCGGCAGTAAGTTCAGGTAACCTTTATTGTGACTCTACTTTGTTACAGCTTCAGATTCCCCCCAGCAAAAAGGCATAGACAAAGTAGCAGCTTTTTAAACAGCTCAAGATCAAAGCCCACACACACCCCACTGTCTTTACTATTGGGCAGCACCAGGTTGTAATTGGATCCTTGTTACAGCCGTAATCCGGAGGAAGTATTGCCTCACTCAGCAACTTCACCCATACCCTGTATCCTGGTAAGTTTCTCCCCGCTCATTTGCCAGTGGGGGGAGGGCAGTGTAGAGTCAACCAGACTGCTGTGGGTCTGGAGTCACGTGTAGGCCAGACCGAGTGAAGGATGCAGCTGGAATGACTGAGTGAATCCTTTCCCACAATGGCGGTTCCCTTCCCTAACAAGGGAGAGTGAATCAGATGGGGGCTTTCTCCCCCGCACCACCCCCTCCCTGAAACGGTCTCATTGTTAGATTCTGAACTCCACATTTCTGACCGAATACCAATTCTGCCATCTGTCGTGGCGGGATTCGAACCCGGGAGTCCCCGGAACCGGGTTGATAGTCCAATCGATATTGGCACTCGGCCGTCATTCCTTCAATTCCCCCTGCGATGGCACGTGAACTCGCTGGTGCTTCCGCAGGTGGGAGGAGCGGGTGAAGCCCTTCCCGCACTGAGAGCAGGTGAACAGCCTCTCCCCTGTGTGGATCCACTGGTGCCTTAGCAGTGTGGAGGATGTGCTGAAGGCCTTCCCACACTCAGGGCAGCTGAAGGGCCTCTCCCCCGCGTGGATCCGTCGGTGGGTCTGGAGGTTGGAGTAATTGCTGAAGGCCTTCCCGCACTCAGAGCAGATGAAGGGTCTCTCTCCCATGTGGACCCGCCGGTGGGCCAACAGGGCAGAGAAAAACATGAAGGCCTTCCCACAATCGGGGCAGCTGATGTGCCTTTCCCCCGTGTGGTCCCGCTGGTGGGCCAGCAGGTGGGACGAATGTCTGAAGGCCTTCCCGCAGTCGGTGCAGGGGAATGGCCTCTCCCTGGTGCCACTGCGCCGATGAGTCTCCACGGCTGACGGGAAACAGAAGCCTTTCCCACAGTCGCCACACTTCCATCGTTTGTCCACAGGGCGGGATTCCTCGGGTTTCTCCGTGGATGAAGCTTCAGCCGCACACAATCGAATTTCCAGCCCCTCCCTGTCGTGAATTCCTCTTTCCAGGTCGTATAACTGTTTCAGTCACCATGCACAGTGCGCTGCAACAGTCGGGTCTCTCGTCCAGTCGCACTGATGTTGAAAACATACTCACTCAGTCAGGAACCAAAAATCTTTGATCCCTCTCACAGGAATCAGTCGTAAATTGTTGCGGTCCTGGTGGACTGAGTGACTGTCAGACATTGACGGCAAAGTGAGGATGGCAAAAGCTGGAGAGTCAGTCGAAAAATGTGGCACTGGAAAAGCACAGGGATGTCAGACAGCATCTGAGGAGCAGGAGGGTTAATGTTTTGGGCATAAGCCCTTCATCTGTTGATTGAGAAACTTCCGCCATCAGATCTTCAAATACGCTGTAAAAAGAGATTACAAAAGTCATCACTGTCAGTGCAGGGTAGAAATTCTGAACAATCAATTCTACTTTCTGTGGAATATTCTTTTCTTTTACTATTCCACAAAATTGAAAGCACCATCCCACTCTCTCTCCCCCTCTGTTCTCACTCCGCTCTAACTAATTCCCCTGAAGGTGCTGATTCAGGATCTTACAGGGGCAGAAAAACCAAAAACATCAAGACTGACATCTCTCTGAATTTTGGATACCTCCACCTGAAAGGTAATATCTTTCACAACATTGGGATCCTGCTGAGAGTGAGCAGGTCTGATTTTGGGAAGCAAATAAAATGTGTGTCAATTCAGGATGAAGCTGCCACGCAGCTTCTTTAGGAACAACCAGACACAAAATGGTTAACGTCCCTGGGAAGGGGAAGCAAAATGACACCAGAGAGAAATTGAATATACTGACATGGCAAACATTAGTGGAAAGCCAGAGTCAGAGGTATACAGTACAGAAACAGACCCTTCGGTCCAACTCGTCTGAACCGACCAGATATCGTAAACCAATCTGGAACAGTTTGCTCACACGTGGCCCATAGCTGGGGTCATCCCCATCCCTCTGTCCTGAGACCTTGATGCCTCCAAGCTGACCTTCAAAGGTTCGGTTTTTCCCTCCATTCTTTTGTAAGTTTTGAAACTTTCCCAATCCTCTGAGTATAGGATTTGGGAAGTGATGTTGTCGCAGTACAGGACATTGGTTAGGCCACATTTGGAACATGGCGCACAATTCTGGTTTCCTTCCTATCAGTAAGATGTTGGGAAACTTGAAAGGGCTCAGAAACATTTACAAGGATATTGCCAGGGTTGGAGGATTTGAGCTAAAGGGAGGCTAGGGCTGTTTTCCCAGGAGCGTTGGAGGCTAAGGGGTGACCTTATAGAGGTTTATAAAATCGTGAAGGGCATGGATAGTTTAAATAGGCAAAATCTTTTCCCTGCGGTGGGGGGAGAGGGAGGTCTAGAACAAGAGGGCATAGGTTTAAGGTGAGGGGGGAAAGAAACAAAAGAGATCTGAGGGGCAACCTTTTCACACAGAGGGTAGTAAATGTATAGAATGAGCTGCAGGAGGAAGTGGTGGAGGCTGGTACAAATACAACATTTAAAAGGCAGCTGGATGGGTACGTGAATGGGTAGGATTTAGAGGGATATGGGCCAAGTGCTGGTAAATAGGATAGATTAATTTCAGATATCTAGTCAGCATGGACGAGATGGACTGTTTCTGTACTGTACAGCTCTGTGGCCATCTTACTTCATTTTGAAATGTTTGCACTACCACTTGGAACACCCTGTTAGGGTTCAGAGTGTGCCAGGTCCTGACATCTCCTTCCTCATGTCTCCTGTGTATTTTAAATCAATAGTACTGTTTGTATGTTACTGGGTTAGTACTTTAAACACAAAGACACATACAATATAATCAGAATTTCTATTCGGTACAGACAGTGATGACTTGTTTCAACTTTGCGAACAGGGTATCTGAAGGGGAGGATCTGCAGACAGAAATCTTGGAAGAAATTCCATAACACGATCTGACAGGGTCACTCATTATCATTGGGGGGGGGGGGGGGGGGGGGGGGGGGGGGGGGGGGGGGGTGAGTCTGGAAAGAGAAATCCATTCGACCTGCTTCAAAAGGTACTGGACATCCGTGTGAGCAGAGGAGCACTCAGAGAGGAACACACCAGTGAACTGAGCTTTAACTAGTTACACAGAATGAGTGTATGTGTCCCAGTGAGCTGACTTTGGAAAAGACTGAGAGGGGGGCTGGGGCATTTATTTTACCCTGGAGCATCAGAGCCTGAGGAGTGACCTTAGAGAGGTTTATAAAATCGTGAGGGGCATACATAGGGCAAATAGCCTAGCCTAAGTCTTTTCCCCTGAGGGGGGGGGAAAGAGAGTCAAAAACTAGAAGGCAGTGGTTTAAGGTGAGAAGGGAAAGATTTAAAAGGGGCCTAAGGGACAACTTTTCATGCAGAGGGTTGTGCAGGTATGGAATGAACTGCCAGAGGAAGTGGTGGAGGTGGGTACAATTGCAATGTTTAAGAGGCATTTGGTTGGGTATATGAATAGGAAGGGTTTGGAGGGATATGGCCTGGGTGCTGCCAGGGGGGATTAGATTGGGTTGGAATATCTGGTCAGCATGGATGAGTTGGACCGAAGGGTCAGTTTCCGTGCTGTCCACCTTTATGACTCTATGACGAGCACTCGGGGCGTGGCTCCTTCATCAGGTGATTGTGGAGTATAAAATCATAAGGCAGCCCATCTTTTAGTATGGGCTGCTCGTATCATTCATTTGTAAATCGCCAAATTTCCTGAAAGACATTTTCTTGAGATAACAAGGTTTTAGAACAAAATGTGACATCTCAGCTCTGACAATGCATTAAAGGTGTGAAGTCAGAATCTGTCTGTAACACAATCTTGAGTCAGACTGGTTCTATTTCCAAAGTGCAATTTACAAAATATTACATGGACTGAACAGTTGGTATATTGTGCATTTTTGAGAAAAATAGAATGTCTCAGCAAATATAATTCTGCAAATACAAATTCACCCCCATGGATGTGTGTGTGTGAATGAGACAGAGAAAAGTCTATTTTGTGCTGTATATCCCTATGTCTACTTGATAACAGATGCTTTATTGCTGTTGGTGTAAATATTGTTGTAAATCATAGCTGGGTATGAATAGTTAGATGTCAGGGAGAGAGAATGCCTCAAGAGGGGCACTATAAGAATCCTGGGAGAGCCCTATTTCTGGTTTACTTCCTCATGAACAAACATTAAGCACGAGCAATTATTTATTTCTAATTTTGTTGTTTTTCTTGATTGATTCCCAGCTAGGACTACACTCTGTGTCTGGATGGTTGACAGGCTGAGAGATTGTGGCTTGAGTCTTGAATAACTGAATGTTTTATTGTTCCAGAAGGTGTGGGGGTGGGGGTCAAGGCTTCAGCAGAAATCTAGCAGAGCAGAGAACAGACCAGTATCTTACTCTAGGAAAATGAAATCCGAGCGGATCGTGGCTGATATATCCATTGGCTCAGTTCTTCCTCCCTGCATTATCCCAACTACCCTTAACTCCCTGACCATGAAAACCCATCCAATTGTGTCTTGAATATACTTAATGAAGATGCCTCTACTGCTTCCTTGGGCAGAGAATTCCATAGATTGACTACTCTCCAGGAAAAGCAGTTCCTCCTCATCTGTCCTAAATGGCACGGTGGCACAGTGAGTAGCACTGCTGCCTCACAGCGCCAGAGACCCGGGTTCAATTCCTGCCGCGGGCAACTGTCTGTGCGGGTTTCCTCCGGGTGCTCTGGTTTCCTCCCACAGTCCAAAGACGTGCGGGTTAGGTGAATTGGCTATGCTAAATTGCCTGTAGTGTCAGGTGAAGGGGTAAATGTAGGGGAGTGGGTCTGGGTGGGTTGCTCTTCAGGGGGTTGGGGAGGTCTTGTTGGGGTGAAGGGCCTGTTCCCACACTAAGTAATCTAATATAATCTAAAATCTACTCCCCTCAACTTGAGACCTGGTCTCATCCACCAGCAGAAATGACTGGATAGGGTAGGGGTAAAAATAATGACTGCAGATGCTGGAAACCAGATTCTGACTTAGTGGTGCTGGAAGAGCACAGCAGCTCAGGCAGCATCCAAGGAGCAGTGAAATCGACGTTTCGGGCAAAAGTCTTTCATCAGGAATAAAAGCAGAGAGCCTGAAGCGTGGAGATAAGCTAGAGGAGAGTAGGGGTGGGGAGAAAGTAGCATAGAGTACAATAGGTGAGTGGGGGAGGGGATGAAGGTGATAAGGTCAGGGAGGAGAGGGTGGAGTGGATAGGTGGAAAAGGAGATAGGCAGGTAGGACAAGTCATGGGGACAGTGCTGAGTTGGAAGTTTGGAACTTGGGTGAGGTGGGGGAAGGGGAAATGAGGAAACTATTGAAGTCCACATTGATGCCTGGGCTGAGTTCGTTTGATTTTTGAACAACAAAGTGTGGATATTTATGTTGTGTGGTTGAGGTGGTTTTTTTGAGTGCTTTGTGTGTTGGATGCAGGTACAGTAACCACGTTTAAAATGGAAGGCAAGACAATGGTTTTAAGACCACAACAGAACAGTTACGGTCAGACAGCACAGAAACGGACCCTTCAGTCCAACTATTCCATGCTGACTATGTTCTCACACTAAACTAGTGCCACTTGCCAGGGTTTGGCCAATATCCCGCCGCACCGTGCCCATTCAGGTACTTATCCAAATGTCTGTTAAACGTTGCATATGTACGTGCATCCACCACTACCTCTGGACATTCATTCCATACATGAACCACTCTCTGTTCATGAAAACCTTTTCCCGAATCGGTCCACGCCGTGCATTCAATTACAGCAACCGAACAAAAAGGGAAGTCAAAGATTGAATCCAAGAATGAAAAAAAAAGGAAAAGGAGTTGGGAAGAGAGTGCCGTACTCACAGATGGTTGACAGAGTAGGGAGGTTACAGTCTGGAACAAACTCACTCTTCATTCACAGACAGAGCAGCAGCAGCTTCCGAAGCTCGTGTTGCAACTTCTGCATTCAGACAATAGGAAGGCTCTGATTGGCAGGAGGACCCGTCACCTTCCGGTCCTCCAAGGCTTCCGATTGGCCCACCAGAAGAAAGTCGCGACGCGCGCTTTGCGTGAAGCGACGAGCATGCGCGGTTTCATCCTTGTACCGGCGAGCACGCGCAGTCTGCTCTCTGGCGATGCTGCTGTTACTGACAGAATTTAAGTGTCTGAATGCCAAGAGAAGTTAAAAAGGGGAGAGCCACCCTTTCTTCCCCCTGTGATATTTACCTTTCCTACATGCCCCATGACTTTATACATCGAAATAAGGTCACCCGACAACTTGTGGTCGTCAATAGGGCGACCAGAACTGTACTCAGTCCTCTCCACGTGGTCTCCCCAATATCCTGTACAACCACAACGTGATGTCCCAACTCCTACACTGAACGGGGTGAACAATGAAGGAAAGTGTGCTAAACGCCTCCTTCACAACCCTGTCTACCAATGATGCAACTTCCAAAGAACTATGTCCCCGATTTGGAGATGCCGGTGTTGGACTGGGGTGTACGAAGTTAAAATTCACACCACACCAGGTGATACTCCAACAGGCTCATTTGCAAGCATTAGCTTTTGGAGCGCTGCTCCTTCATCAGATGGTTGTATCTTATGATCCTGTTCCACAAGCACCCCATGAAGGAGCAGCACTCCGAAAGCTCGTGCTTCCAAATAAACCAGTTGGACGATGAACTGGTGTTGAGAGATTTTTAACTTTATATACCTGAACCCCTCCACCCCCCCGCCCCCATGAGTCTGTTCTGCCATACATGCAGGGCCCTACCATTAATGATACAAGTCCTGCCCTTCCTTGTTTTAGCAAAATGCAATCCCTTGCCTTTATCTCTTGCTCTGTCAGACACACATACACACCCTAACACTCTCACCATCTTACAGGCTTATATTCCATCTCACACACATTTCATTAGCATGTATGCGCAAACTCGCATACGCAAGCACATACACTCCTACAGATACAGTCACACTTAAGTCAATGGAGTGAACTTCCATTTGCAGAATTATATTTGCAGATATATTCAATTTTGCTCAAAAATCATACAAACTGCAAACAGTCAATCCGTGTAATATTTATAAATTCCTGCTTTGGTTAGTAGAACCAGTCTGATTCAAGATTGAAATACAGACACTTTTGTGCAGTATCTGAGCTGCGATGTCACCTATTTTTATAAAACCTTGAATCATCTCAAGAAGGTGAATTAAAAGTAGTTCGGGAGATTACATATTAATGAACTGAAACGTGCAACCCATACTAAAAGATGAAAGATTAATCTGCAATCTAGATTTGTTTAATATGTCCTATCTGTTGCATGACACTGTGATCTTTTGCTATAAATTCTGTGTCTTATGACCCTGCTCCACAGCTACCTGATTAAGCGCTCTGAAAGCTCATGCTTACAAATAAACCTGTTGGACTATTAGCTGGTGTTGTGTGATTTTTAACTTTATCCACCCCAGTCCAACACCAGCACCTCCACATAGTTTCCAGTGGACACAGCCCACACCTCCCAGTGCTGCCAGGAAACTGTGCAATGCCGATGACATGATGTAGTACCTGCACTCTTGAAAAATTTACAATTTCTAACAATACTGGCTACTCATTCACTGCTGCAACCGATACACAACATTGGAAACATAGAACAGGAGGCTGTAAGATATGAGCACAGCAGGTCAGGCAGCATCAGAGAAGCAGGAAAATCAAAGTTGCCCGAAAAATGTCGATTTTCCTGCTCCTTGGATGCTGCCTGACCTGCTGTGCTTTGCCAGCACCACTCTAATCTTGACTCTGATCTCCAGCATCAGCAGTTCTCACTTTCACCTGTAAGAAATAGAACATAGAACAATACAGCGCAGTACAGGCCCTTTGGCCTTCGATGTTGCACCGATCCAAGCCCACCTAACCTATACTAACCCACTATCCTCCATATACCTATCCAATGCCCGCTTAAATGCCCATAAAGAGGGAGAGTCCACCACTGCTACTGGCAGGGCATTCCATGAACTTACAACTCGCTGAGTGAAGAACCTACCCCTAACTTCAGTCCTATATCTACCCCCCCTTAATTTAAAGCTATGCCCCCTTGTAATACCCGACTCCATACGTGGGAAAAGGTTCACACTGTCAACCCTATCTAACCCCCTAATCATCTTGTACACCTCAATCAAGTCATAAATGAGCAGTTTAAAAACAAAAAAACAGTTGCAGTTCAAAGCTCTCAACGAGAGTCTGAGATCGGCGTGAAGCTCAGGTAATCTTTATGGCGTCCCAACTTTGTTACAGCTTCAGAATCTCTCAGTAGAAAGGTGTAGAAAAAGTAGAAATTTTTAAAAAACACCTCAAGGCCAAAAAGCACACACCCCCTCCAACCCCTCACTTGCTTCATTATTGGTCACTACCCAGTTGACCCTTTGTAATTGGATCCTTGGTACAGCCTTAACCCGGAGAAAGTATTGCCTCACTCAGCAATTTCAACCCGGATCCTGTATCCAAGTAAGTTGGATGGGCAGTGTAGAGTCAACCAGACTGCTGTGGGTCTGGAGTCACGTGTAGGCCAGACCGGGTAAAGGATGCAGCTGGGACAACTGAGTCAATCCTCTCCCACAATGACAGTTTCCTTCCCTAAAAAGGAACTGAGTGAATGAGATGGGGGATTTCTTCCACCCCAACCCCACCAACATTGGTTTCACTGTTAGATTCTGAACTCCAGATTTCTGACCAAATTCCAATTCCACCATCTGTCGCAGTGGGAATTGAACCCGGGATCCCTGGAACTGGGTCGATAGTTCAGTCGATAATGGCACTCAGCCATCATTCCTTCAATCACCCTGCGATGGCACGTGAACTCGCTGGTGGCTCCGCAGGTAGGAGGAGCGGGTGAAGACTGTCCCGCACTCGGGGCAGCTGAAGGGCCTCTCCTCCGTGTGGATCCCATTGGTGGGTCACCAGGGCAGAGGTGTGGGTAAAGACCTTCCCACATTCGGGGCGGCTGAATTGCCTCTCCCATCTGTGGATCCGCCAGTGCCTTAGCAGGTTGGAGGCCTGGGTAAAGGCCTTCCTGCACGCGGGGCAGGGGAATGGCCTCTCCCCCTTGTGGACCCGCTGGTGAGTCAGCAAGTTGGGGGAAATCACTGAAGGCCTTCCCGCACTTGGGACAGCTGGAGAGACTCTCCCCCGTTTGGACCGGCCGGTAGATCAGCAGGGTATATACCTGCATAAAGGCCTTCCCAAGAGGTGTGGGAAGGTGAAGGGCCTCTCCCCCTTCTTTGGTGCCTCAGCAGCGTGGATGAATTAGTGAAGGCCTTCCCGCAGCTAAAGGGCCTCTCCCCTGTGTGGATCCGCTGGTGGGTCAGCAAGTTGGAGGACTTGCTGAAGGCCTTCCCGCAGACAGGGCAGGGGAATGGCCTCTCCCTGGTGCGACTGCGCCGATGAATCTCCGGGAAAGGCGGGGCACGAAAGCCATTCCCGCAGTCGCCACACTTCCACGGTTTCTCCACGGGGTGGGATTCCTCAGGTTTCTCCATGGCCAAAGCTTCAGCCACACACAAATGCGTATGGAGCCCCTCCCCACCGTGAGTTCCTCTTCCCAGGTTCTGCACTCAGGGCCTGCAACAGTAGAGTATCTCATCCAGTCGGAGCTGGAAATGTGTTGCTGGAAAAGCGCAGCAGGTCAGGCAGCATCCAGGGAACAGGAGAATCGACATTTCGGGCATAAGCCCTTCTTCAGGAATGAGGAAAGTTTGTCCAGCAGGCTAAGATAAAAGGTAGGGAGGAGGGACTTGGGGGAGGGGTGTCGGAAATGTGATAGGTGGAAAGAGGTCAAGGTGAGGGTGATAGGTCAGACTGGGGTGGGGGCGGAGAGGTCGGGAAGAAGATTGCAGGTTAGGAAGGCGGTGCTGAATTCGATGTATTTGACTGAGACAGGGTGGGGGGAGGGGAAATGAGGAAACTGGTGAAATCCGAGTTCATCCTTTCTGGTTGGAGGGTTCCTAGGCGGAAGATGAGGCGTTCGTCCTCTAACCGTTGTTTTGTTGTGGTCTGACGATGGAGGAGTCCAAAGACCTGCATATCCTTGGTGGAGTGGGAGGGGGAGTTGAAATGTTGAGCTACAGGGTGGTTGGGTTGGTTGGTCCGGGTGTCCCAGAGGTGTTCTCTGAAACGCTCCGCAAGTAGCCAGCCTGTCTCCCCAATATAGAGGAGGCCACATCGGGTGCAGAGGATGCAATAGATGATGTGTGTGGAGGTGCAGGTGAATCTGTGGCGGATATGGAAGTTTCCTTTGGGGCCTTGGAGGGAGGTGAGGGGGGAGGTGTGGGCGCAAGTCTTGCACCTCCTGCGGTTGCAGGGGAAGGTGCCGGGAGTGGAGGTTGGGTTGGTGGGGGGTGTGGATCTGACAAGGGAGTCACGGAGGGAGTCGTCTTTACGGAATGCTGATAGGGGAGGGGAGGGAAATATATCCTTGGAGGTGGGGTCCGTTTGGAGGTAGCGGAAATGACGGCGGATGATGCGCTGTACATGGAGATTGGTGGGGTGGTAGGTGAGGACCAGTGGGGTTCTGTCCTGGTGGCGGTTGGAGGGGCGGGGCTCAAGGGCGGAGGAGCGGGAAGTGGAAGAAATGCGGTGGAGGGCATCGTCGACCACGTTGGGGGGGGGGGGAAATTGCGGTCCTTGAAGAAGGAGGCCATCTGGGTTGTACGGTTTTGGAACTGGTCCTCCTGGGAGCAGATGCGGCGGAGTCGAAGGAATTGGGAGAATGGGATGGCGTTTTTACAGGGGGCAGGATGGGAGGAGGTGTAGTCCAGGTAGCTGTGGGAGTCGGTCGGTTTGTAGTAGTTTGTAGTAATTGTAGTAGTGGTTTGTAGTCAGTTTGTAGTATCTCATCCAGTCCCACTGCTGCTGAAAACGTGCTCAAACAGGAACCAAACTGCTTTGCTCCTTCTCACAGAATCATAGTCAAAAATCATTATGTTCCTGATGGATTGACGTCAAAGTGAGGACAGCAGATGCTGGAGAGTCAGAGTCGAAAAGTGCACTGCTGGCAAAGCACAGGAGGTCAGACAGCATCCGAGGAGCAGGAGAATCGACGTTTCAGGCATGAGCCCTTCCTCAGGAATGATGTGTGGATGTAAAAAGTGGCCTCAGTGTCCTTCCACACCAGTCACTGCCAGTTGTCAGACGGATGCAGCAAGCAATCAGCAAGGCAAGAGGTATATTAGCAAGAGGAATTGAGTTCAGAAGTCGGGATGTCTTCCTGCAGTTAGGGGGTCATTGAATATATTCAAGGCTGAGTTCATCTGATTTTAGAACAACCATGAAGTGGATGTTTATGGGGGAAGGCAAGTAAAATGATTTTAAGACCAGTACAGAACAGTAACAGAGTTAGACAGCACAGAACAGACCCTTTAGCCCAACTAGTCCATGCTGACTATATTCACAAACTAAACTGCCTGTGTTTGCCCCATATCCCCCTGAACCTTTCCTATTCATGTACTTATGCAAATGTCTTTTAAACATTGTTACTCAACCTGCATCCACCATTTCCTCTGGACATTCATTCCACACAAACCACTGTTTAAAAAAAAGGTGCTCCTCATGTGTTTTTTAAATCTTTCTCCTCTCACCTTAATTTGCTCCCTAATCTTGAAACGACACATGCCGTTCACCTTATCTGTGCCCCTCATGGTTTTGTAAACCTCTATAAAGAGAACAAAGAACCTTACAGCACAGGAACAGGCCCTTCAGCCCTCCAAGGCTATGCTGATCGAGATACTCTATCTAAACCTGCCACCTATTTTCTAAGGATCTGTATCCCTCTGCTCCTTGCCCATTCATGTCTCTGTCTAGATACATCTTAAATGACGCTATCGATCCCAACCCTACTGCCTCCGCTGGCGATGCATTCGAGACACCCACCACCCTCAGTGTAAAGAACTTGCCATGTATATCTCCCTCAAACCTTACTCCTCTGACTTTGAACTCGTGACCCTGAGTAATTAAGTCTTCCCCTCTGGTAAAATAATTCTTCCTATCCACCCCTGTCGACACCCCTCATGGTTTTTCAGCCTCAATCAGGACACCCACCCTCCAATGAAAATAGTCTTAATCTACTCAACCTCTCCTCATAGCTTGCGCTCTCCATAACAGGCAACATCCTGGTGAACCTCCTCTGCACTCTCTCCAAAAGTATCCACATCCTTTTGGAAATCTGGCGACCGGAATTGTACGCAGTATTCCAAATGCGCCAAACCAAAATCTTATATAACTTTAACATGACCTGCCAGCTCTTTTACTCAATCCGTCCGATGATGGAACGCGTGTTGTATGCTGCCTTGACCACTCTACTGACAGGCATTGTCACCTTCAGAGAACAATAGACCTGAACACCCAGATCTCTCTGTACATCAATTTCCCCTAGGACCTTTCCATTTACTGTATAGCTCGCTCTTGAATTGCATCTTTCAAAATGCATCACCTCGCATTTGTCTGGATTGAACTCCATCTGCCATTTCTCTTCCCAACTCTCCGATCTATATTCTGCTGTATTGTCTGACAGTCCCCTTCACTATCTGATATTCCATCAATCTGAATGCCCATCTGCAAACTTGCTAATGAGGCACCCGATACCTTCACCTTTCAACCTCCTGTGCTCCAGTGAAAAAAGTCCCAGCCTACCCACCAATAGGTGTGAATTCTGTCTGGGTCCCAATGTCGAGTCAGCCTGACATTTTTGATAGAAAAGCTCTGCATTTAAATTACGTTCTTGAGAAAGTTACTGAAAACAGGTTCTGGGATTAACATACCAAAGAACAGAACTCCATTCTAAAAGATGGAAGATTTAATTTAAATTGTTTAATGTATCACATCTCCATGAACTGGACTCCGTTGGTTATAAATAGTCTAATCATGATCTTATTCTCCACAACCACCTGAAGCAGCAGCAGCACTTCAGAGCGCCAGAGATCCAGGTTCAATTCCCACCTCGGGCAACTGTCAGTTTGGAGTTTGCACATTCTCCCCGTGTCTGCGTGGGTTTCCTCCCACAGTCCAAAGATGTGCAGGTTAGGTGAAGTGGCCACGCTAATTTGCCTGTAGTGTTAGGTGAAGGGGTAAATGTTGGGGAATGGGTCTGGGTGGGTTGCTCTTCGAAGGGTTGGTTTGGGCTGAAGGGCTTGTTTCCACACTAAGTAATAAAATCTAAAATAAATCTAATCACTCCGAAAGCTAGGGCTTCCAAACAAACCATGTTATGACAGCAGTGGGAGGTGTGGATTATATTCACTAAAAACAGGTAAGCAGTCAGATAACACGTTCGAGTGGGAAGTGTGTATAACATGATCGCACAACTCCGATACTCAATGCTATGAGCAATGAAGGAAAGCAAACCAAACCCCGCCTTCACTACTCTGTCCACCTGAGACTCCAGCACTCCAAGGTCTCTTTATTCTGCAATACTCCCCTAACTGTGTCAGTCCTGCCTGGATTGCTTGACCAAAATGCAAACCTCTGATTTCTCTAAATTAAACTCCAACTGACACTCCTCGGCTCATCAACCGATCCCATAAATTCTAATTTATAGTGAACTCTTTCCTCTCTTATTCCCTGGAAGCTGAAAATCTCCATCCCACACTCACTCCCTCCATTTTCACTTTGCTTATAGCGGAAGAATATAACTGAGAAACTTATCAGCCACGATAGAATGGAATGAGCAGACCTGGTGGCCTAATTTCTGCTCCTATGTCTTGTGGTCTCTTGCTGTCCTGGATACCGAGAGAGAGAATTGGGACCAGCATTGAACCAATCATGACTGGATATGGATCTACCTGCATCTAGGTGGATGGGCTGGGACTGTTTCACTGGCGCATAGGAGGTGGAGATGTGACCTTATCAAGGTTTACAAAATCATGAGGGGAGAGATGAGGTGAACGACGGGTGTCCTTCCCCTAGCGTTGGGGTTTCAAGATTAGGGAGCAAATTTTGATGGTGACAGGAGAAAGAGATTTTAAAAAGAATTTAATACACGCCGTGACATCGAACAATTCTTCCGTTGCCTCCGCCTCCGAGCTTACTTTCACAATCAGGACTCCCGCCCACCTTCCGAGGACCCCTTCGCCCACCTCCAACACACTGCATCCACCTGGACACCCCGCGCTGGCCTATTACCTGCCCTCGACCTCTTCATTTTCAACTGCCGCCGGGACATTAACCGCCTCAACCTGTCGACCCCCCTCCCCCACTCCAACCTCTCACCCTCACAATGCGCAGCCCTCCAATCCCTCTGCTCCAATCCCGACCTCACCATCAAGCCAGCGGACAAAGGGGGCGCAGTGGTAGTCTGGCGCACTGACCTCTACATCGCTGAAGCCAAACGCCAACTCGAGGACACCTCTTCCTACCGCCCCCTTGACCATGACCCCACCCCACATCACCAAACCATCATCTCCCAGACCATACAGAACCTCATCACCTCAGGAGATCTCCCACCCACAGCTTCCAACCTCATAGTCCGGGAACCCGCACTGCCCGGTTCTACCTCCTTCCCAAGATCCACAAGCCTGACCACCCTGGCCGACCCATTGTCTCAGCATGCTCCTGCCCCACTGAACTCATCTCTACCTACCTCGACACTGTCCTATCCCCCCTAGTCCAGGAACTCCCCACATACGTTCGAGACACCACCCACGCCCTCCACCTCCTCCAAGACTTCCGTTTCCCCGGCCCCCAATGCCTCATCTTCACCATGGATATTCAATCCCTCTACACCTCCATCCGCCATGACCAGGGCCTCCAAGCCTTCCGTTTTTTCCTCTCCAGACGTTCCCAACAGTACCCCTCCACCGACACACTCATTCGTTTGGCCAAACTGGTCCTCACCCTTAACAATTTCTCCTTTGAATCCTCCCACTTCCTCCAGACCAAAGGGGTAGCCATGGGCACACGTATGGGCCCCAGCTATGCCTGTCTCTTTGTTGGCTACGTAGAGCAGTTGATCTTCCGTAATTACACCGGCACCACTCCCCACCTCTTCCTCCGCTACATTGATGACTGCATTGGCGCCACATCGTGCTCCCGCGAGGAGGTTGAGCAATTCATCAACTTCACCAACACATTCCACCCTGACCTTAAATTTACCTGGACCATCTCTGACACCTCCCTCCCCTTCCTGGACCTCTCCCTCTCCATCAGTGACGACTGACTTGACACTGACATTTTCTACAAACCCACCGACTCCCACAGCTACCTAGATTACACCTCTTCCCACCCTACCTCTTGCAAAAATGCCATCCCGTATTCCCAATTCCTCCGCCTCCGCCGTATCTGCTCCCAGGAGGAGCGGTTCCACCATAGAACACACCAGATGGCCTCCTTCTTTAGAGACCGCAATTTCCCTTCCCACATGGTTAAAGATGCCCTCGAACGCATCTCATCCACATCCCGCACCTCCGCCCTCAGACCCAACCCATCCAACCGCAACAAGGACAGAACACCCCTGGTGCTCACCTTCCACCCTACCAACCTTCGCATAAACCAAATCATCTGCCGACATTTCCGCCACCTCCAAACAGACCCCACCACCAGGGATATATTTCCCTCCCCACCCCTCTCCGCCTTCCGCAAAGACCGTTCCCTCCGTGACTACCTGGTCAGGTCCACGCCCCCCTACGACCCACCGTCCCATCCTGGCACTTTCCCCTGCCACCGCAGGAACTGTAAAACCTGTGCCCACACCTCCTCCCTCACCTCCATCCAAGGCCCTAAAGGAGCCTTCCACATCCATCAAAGTTTTACCTGCACATTCACCAATATCATCTATTGTATCCGTTGCTCCCGATGCGGTCTCCTCTACACTGGGGAGACTGGGCGCCTCCTAGCAGAGCGCTTTAGGGAACATCTCCGAGACACCCGCACCAATCAACCAAATCGCCCGTGGCCCAACATTTCAACTCCCCCTCCCACTCTGCCGAGGATATGGAGGTGCTGGGCCTCCTCCACCGCCGCTCCCTCACCACCAGACGCCTGGAGGAAGAACGCCTCATCTTCCGCCTCGGAACACTTCAACCCCAGGGCATCAATGTGGATTTCAACAGTTTCCTCATTTCCCCTTCCCCCACCTCATCCTAGCTTCTAACCTCCAGCAACCCTGACTTGTCCGGACTTGTCCGACCTGCGCAGCTCCTTTTCCACCTATCCACTCCACCCTCTCCTCCCTGACCTATCACCTTCATCTCCTTCCCCACTGACCTATTGTACTCTATGCTACTCTCTCCCCACCCCCACCCTCCTCCAGCTTATCTCTCCACGCTTCAGGCTCTCTGCCTTTATTCCTGATGAAGGGCTTTTGCCCGAAACGTCGATTTTGCCTGTCTTCGGATGCTGCCTGAATTGCTGTGCTCTTCCAGCACCACTGATCCAGAATCTGGTTTCCAGCATCTGCAGTCATTGTTTTTACCTCCTATTTCCCATGGCCAATCCACCCTAACCTGTACATCCCTGGTCACTATGGGTAACTTAGCACGGCCAATTCTCCCTAACCTACACCCGAATCTATAAATTACCTTCTCAAGAATGTAATTTAAATGCAGAGCTTTTCTAAGAAAAATGTCAGTCTGACTCAACATTGGGACACAGACAGAATTCACACCTACTGTCTCTACTCATAAATAGGGCAACGTCTCTTCGAAATGTAGGTTCATTTAGATATAACTGCATCACTTTACATATGAAGATATCCCTTTGAATGTGCCCACATCCCTTTTGAAATGTAATCTCGTCCATTTAAACCTCTTTATTTGCAGAAATACCCGTTAAAATGTCCACGTCCCTTTAAAATGCAGATTGGCCCCTTTCGATATGACGCCGTTCCGTTAGATGTGGGAATATCTGTTTAAATTGAGCCGTGAGCTTTCCCAATGTAGACAGGGCTCCTGGAAACGTGGCAGTGTCCCCCCTGCAGCTGCAGAGCGAGACAGGAGAGTTTGTTTTTGTGAATGAGCAGTTGTAGCGCGAGGTGGCTGTTGCTTGGTGACGGTGAGGCTCCCCCGGCCTGGCCCCGCCCCCGCCCATCCCCGGCCCGGCCCCGCCAATCCCCGCCCCAGCCCCGCCCATCCCCGCCCGTCCCCTGGTCCGGCCCCGCCCATCCCCCGTGCAGACGTCTCGCGGGGCCGAAGGCGGTTGGGAGGAGAAGTCGCTCGAGCGAGGAAGCGGCGGGAGGGCGGCCGTTAGGAAAATGGCGCCGCGCGGCCCGGGGCAGACACCCGTCACTGGCCGCCGCCGCCTTCCTGGCGCAGCTGCTGTGTCACGGCCACACCGGCCGGCTGTACAGCAGCCAGGAGCCGGTGAGCATTCTGGAGGCGGATGGGGTTAAGGGCCTGCTTGGGAACTCGTCGGCCGCCGGGGTGGTGGAGTTCTACTGGTCGTGGGGCGGCCCCTGTGTCAACTATGGGGCCACCTGGAAGGTACTGGGCCCGGGACGTGAAAGGTGAGGCAGGTTGTGGGGGGGACGGAGGGGAAGGAATGTGGGGCCTGTCCTGTCATAGTGACATTTTACACTCACTTTCCATCGGCTTTTACTGGCGCTTGTGCTGTTTACCCCTCACTGTGTGTTTAATCCTTGTGCTGTTTGCCCCTCACTGTGTGTTTTAATCCTTGTGCTGTTTCCCCCTCACTGTGTGTTTAATCCTTGTGCTGTTTGCCCCTCACTGTGTGTTTTAATCCTTGTGCTGTTTGCCCCCTCACTGTGTGTTTAATCCTTGTGCTGTTTGCCCCTCACTGTGTGTTTAATCCTTGTGCTGTTTACCCTTTGCTGATACTTGTGCAATTGCTGAGGGTAGTGTGTAAATACTAGTGAAGGAGATTATGCACCAGCATGTTCATGTTCCTCAGTCATTGAAGGGACAGGACCTGTTGAGAATGGTTAGTAAAGCATGTGGTACACTAAGCCTTGTTAACATGGATATAGTTTGTTATTTGGAAAATTCGACTTTTTATTATTTAGAGTCATAGAGATGTACAGCACGGAAACAGACCCTTTTGGTCCAACCTGTCCATGCCAACCAGATATCCTAAATTAATCTAGACCCCTTTGCCAGCACTTGACTCATATCCCTCTAAACCCTTCCTATTCAGATACCCAGCCAGATACCTTTCAAATGCTGTAATTATACTGGCTGCCACTACTTCCTCTGGCAGCTCATTCCATACATGCACCACCCTCTGCATGGAAACGTTGCCCCTCAGTTACCTTTGCGGTCTCACCCTAAGCCTATGCCCTCTAGTTGTGAATCCCACCCCAACACTGAGTGAAAAGACTTAAACATTGAGCAGCCAGACAAATGCAAAAGCAATCAAATATTGAGCCAATGGAAAAAAAATTATGGCTGTACCCTTTTTGTTCTCCCATAGGAATTTGGACACTTAAAATCTGTCAATGACACCAGCATTGCTACAGTGCATATTGTGTACACTCCTCAGTGTCAACAAGCAGGGCACACGTTTGCTGGTGTCACCAAAACATTGGGCATGTTCCTCGCTGCCGGCAGAAAAGGGGCGAGACCTACGTTTGGATAAATAAGGAGCACTGGAGGACCGGAGGGAGAATTGTCCTCCTGCCATTCGGAGCTCCTCTATTGGTGAATGTGGAAGTTGGACCATGAGGTTCTGAAGCTCCTGCTCCTCCTCTCTCTGAATGAAGATTGAGGTTTACCTCAGACTGCAACTTCTTTCCTCTGTCTAACATCTGAGAGTACGGCACTCTCTTTTCTCACCCCCATTTCCATTTACGTTTCATTCTGAGGTTCAGTTGTTGACTTGGAGCAACTGAAAGAAATGGGAGTGAATCCAGGTGAGGGGACAGAGTCTGGAAAAGTTAGTCCAAGCCTTTGTTCTCAATTAGCAAAATAGACAGGCAGGAGACTGAAAGAACGCAGCAAGCTAGGCAGTATCAGGAGGTGGAGAAGTCGAGGGATCTGGTGTCCCTTGTTCAGGTCTGGGGGTGGGTAGAGGGAGAGCTGTGGAACAAGGGTGTGCTGGGGTCAGGGTATTGAAGTGGGGATAGCTGGAGACAGGTAGAGGGTACAATAGACAATAGGTGCAGGAGTAGGCTATTCTGCCCTTCGAGCCAGCACCACCATTCATTGTGATAATGGCTGATCATCCTCAATCAGTATCCTGTTCCTGCCTTATCCCCATAACCTGGTACGACCTGGTTGGTGAATGGGAGGAAGGAATCTAGTTGGCAGGGAAGAGTGGAAGGGGCTGGGAAGTGTGTTGGGGTAATGGGATGGGAGATTATTTGAAATTGGAGAACTCAATGTTGTCTTCCGGGCTGTTGACTGCTCAGACAGAAGATGAGGTTTGTTCCTCCAGTTTGTGGCTTGGTTTGTTGTGGTAATGTTTACGCTCGGTTTCCCCAATGTAGAGAAGACCACAATTGGCAAAGCACAGCAGGTCAAGCAGCATCCGATCAGTAGGACAGTCGAAGTTTTGGGCACGAGCCCTTCATCAGGAATGATGCGTGGATGTTCAGAGGGGCATCAGTGTCCTTCTGTGCCAGTTGTCAGACAGGTGCAGCAGGCAATGAGCAAGGCAAGTGGTGTATTAGCAAGAGGAATTAAGTTCAGAAGTGGGGATGTCTTCCTGCAGTTAGGGGGTCATTGAATATATTCAAGGCTGAGTTCATCTGATTTTTATGTGAATGTTTATGGGGAAGGCAAGAAGATGGTTTTAAGACTAATATAGGGCCGAGTTACAGAGCCATGCAGCAGAGAAACAGCCCCTTCAGTCCAACTAGTGAAAATGGAGGGACTGATTGTGGGATGGAGATTTTCAGCTTCCAAGGAATAAGAGAGGAAAGAGTTCACTATAAATTAGAATTTATGGGATCGGTTGATGAGCCGAGGAGTGTCAGTTGGAGTTTAATTTAGAGACATCAGAGGTTTGCATTTTGGTCAAGCAATCCAGACAGGACTGACACAGTTAAGGGGAGTGTTGCAGAATAAAGAGACCTTGGAATGCTGGAGTCTCAGGTGGACAAATTAGTGAAGGCAGCGTTTGGTTTGCTTTCCTTCATTGCTCATAGCATTGAGGAGAGGAGTTGTGAGATCATGTTATACACACTTCCCACTCGAACGTGTTATCTAACTGCTGAACTGTTTCTGTTCTTTGGTATGTTAATCCCAGAACCTGTTTTCAGTAACTTTCTCAAGAACGTAATTTAAATGCAGAGCTTTTATATCAAAAATGTCAGGCTGACTCGACATTGGGACCCAGACAGAATTCACACCTATTGGTGGGTAGGCTGGGACTTTTTTCACTGGAGCACAGGAGGTTGAAAGGTGAAGGTATCGGGTGCCTCATTAGCAAGTTTGCAGATGGGCATTCAGATTGATGGAATATCAGATAGTGAAGGGGACTGTCAGACGATACAGCAGAATATAGATCGGAGAGTTGGGAGGAGAAATGGCAGATGGAGTTCAATCCAGACAAATGCGAGGTGATGCATTTTGGAAGATGCAATTCAAGAGCGAGCTATACAGTAAATGGAAAGGTCCTGGGGGAAATTGATGTACAGAGAGATCTGGGTGTTTGGGTCTATTGTTCTCTGAAGGTGGCAATGACTGTCAGTAGAGTGGTCAAGGCAGCATACAACACGCGTTCCATCATCGGACGGATTGAGTAAAAGAGCTGGCAGGTCATGTTAAAGTTATATAAGATTTTGGTTTGGCGCATTTGGAATACTGCGTACAATACCGGTCGCCAGATTTCCAAAAGGATGTGGATACTTTTGGAGAGAGTGCAGAGGAGGTTCACCAGGATGTTGCCTGTTATGGAGAGCGCAAGCTATGAGGAGAGGTTGAGTAGATTAGGATTATCTTCATTGGAAATAAGGAGGTGGAGGGTGGGGGTCCTGATTGAGGCTGAAAAACCATGAGGGTTGTAAACAGGGGTGGATAGTAAGAATTATTTTCCCAGAGGGGAAGACTTAATTACTCAGGGTCACGAGTTCAAAGTGAGAGGGGAAAGGTTTGAGGGAGATATATGTGGAAAGTTCTTTACACTGAGGGTGTGGGTGCCTCGAATGCATCGCCAGCGGAGTTGGGATCGATAGCGTCATTTAAGATGTAGCTAGACAGATACATGAATGGGCAAGGAGCAGAGGGATACAGATCCTTAGAGAATAGGCGGCAGGTTTAGATAGAGTATCTCGATCAGCATAGCCATGGAGGGCTGAAGGGCCTGTTCCTGTGCTGTAAGGTTCTTTGTTCTCTTTATAGAGGTTTACAAAACCATGAGGGGCAAAGATCAGGTGAACGGCATGTCGTTTCAAGATTAGGGAGCAAATTAAGGTGAGAGGAGAAAGATTTAAAAAACACATGAGGAGCACCTTTGTTTTAAACAGTGGTTTGTGTGGAATGAATGTCCAGAGGAAATGGTGGATGCAGGTTGAGTAACAACGTTTAAAAGACATTTCGATAAGTACATGAATAGGAAAGGTTCAGGGGGATATGGGGCAAACACAGGCAGGTGGGACTAGTTTAGTTTGTGAATATAGTCAGCATGGACTAGTTGGGCTGAAGGGTCTGTTTCTGTGCTGTATGACTCTGTAACTGTTCTGTACTGGTCTTGAAACCATTTTACTTGCCTTCCCCCATAAACATCCACTTCATGGTTGTTCTAAAATCAGATGAATTCAGCCTTGAATATATTCAATGACCCCCTAACTGCAGGAAGACATCCCTACTTCTGAAATCAATTCCTCTTGCTAATATTCCTCTTGCCTTGCTGATTGCTTGCTGCATCCGTCTGACAACTGGCAGTGACTGGTGTGGAAGGACGCTGAGGCCACGTTTTACATCCACACATCATTCCTGAGGAAGGGCTCGTGCCTGAAACGTCGATTCTCCTGCTCCTCGGATGCTGTCTGACCTCCTGTGCTTTTCCAGTGCCACACTTTTCGACTCTCATCTCCGGCATCTGCAGTCCTCACTTTGTCCACATCTCAATATGTCACCATTTAAACAACATACCTCCTTTCAGCAGTTATTTTTTCATAACCGAGGCTATCACTTCACACTGTGGGACTGCATTTGCCGTGCGTTTGCCAATTGAGACAGAGACCTGGACCAACGTTTCCCGACTCTGTCCCTTCCCTAGATTGACTCGCTTTCTTTTCAGTTGCTGCAAGTCAACAATTTAACCCCAGAATGAAAAAATGAAATGGTAAAGACAGTGCCGTACTCACAGATGGTGGAGAGAGGAAGGAAGTTGCAGTCTGAGTTGAAGCTCGATCTTCATTTGGAGAGGAGCAGCAGCATCAGCTTCAGAACCTGATGGTCCATCTTCCGCATTCAGACAATTGGGGAGCTCTGATTGGCAGGAGGCCCAGGCTCCTTGTCTGGCTTCTCATTGGTCCATTTGAAGAAGGGTTTGCACTGTTTCTGCAGACAGAGCATGCGCGGCTTTTGCTGAACCAGCATAGAGTCAGAAGTGTACAGCATGGAAACAGACCCTTCGGTCCAACCCGTCCATGCCGACCAGATATCCCAACCCAATCCAGTCCCGCTCCTCAACACCTGGCCCACATCCTTCCAAACCTTTCCTATTCATATATCCATTCAAATGCCTCTTAATTGTTGCATTTGTACCAGCCTCCACCACTCCCTCTGGCAGCTCATTGCATACACGTACTACACTCTGTGTGAAAAAATTGCTCCGTAGGTTTCTTTTACATTTTTCCCCTCTCACCCGAAATCTATGCCCTCTAGTTCTGGACTCCCCAACCCAAGGGAAAAAGCTTTGTCTATTTATCTTGTCCATGCCCCTCATAATTTTTTAAACCTTTATAAGGTCACCACTCAGCCTCTGACACTCCAGGGAAAACAGCCCCAGCCTGTTCAGCCTCTCCCTCTAACTGTACCTCTTATGCTCGCATCCAAATCATTTACACAAGTGACAAAAAGTAGAGGACTGAGCACCGATCCTTGTGGCAGGCCTCCAGTCTGAAAAACAACCCTCCACCACCACCCTCTGTCTTCTACCTTTGAGCTAGTTCTGTATCCAAATGGCTAGTTCTCTCTGTATTCCTTGAGATCTCACCTTGCTAATCAGATTCCCATGGGGAACCTTGTCAGACGCCTTACTGAAGTCAATATACATTACATTACTGCTCTGCCTTCCTCAATTCTCTTTGTAACTTCCTCAAAAAACTCAATCAAGTTTGTGAGACATGATTTCCCACACAAAACCATGTTGACTATCCCTAATCAGTCCTTGTCTTTTCAAATACATGTACATCCTCTCCCTCAGGATTCCCTCCAACAATCTGCCCACCACTGACGTCAGCCTCACTGGTCTATAGTTCCCTGGCTTGTCCTTACCACCCTTCTTAAACAGTCGTACCATGTTAGCCAACCTCTAGTCTTCTGGCATCTCACCAGACATGCACAGCATGCTGTATGGAGATGCTGTTCCTGATGGATTTAAAGTGTCCAACTGCCACAATTTCTACCCCCCCCAGTCACTTGACATCACCGTGCAGGCTCCTCGCTATTTTTGATGTTCATGTTACCTGGAACCCTCATGATTATATCAATCTCAATGAGGTCACCCCTCAACCTCCTGTGCTCCAGTGAAGAGATTCTCAGCCTCTCCTTATAACTCAAACCCTCCAGTCTTGGTAATATCCTGGTGAATCTTTACTGAACCCTCTGTAATAGTATTCTTCCTATTATAGGGCCACCAGAAACGTTCTCAGTACTCTACAAGTGGCTTCACCAACATCCTGTACAACTTCTAAATGATGTCCCAACTCCTTTATTTAATGGTGTAAACAAATAAGGTAAGTGTGCTGAATGCCTTCTGAAGCACCCTTCCAACCAGTGATGCAACTTTCAATGAAGTATGTTCCTGAACCCCCCCCCATATCCCTCTGTACAAGTCCTGCCCTTATTTTAGGAAAATGCAATCTCTCACTTTTATCTATACCTCTCTCCTAACACGCTCTCTCTCAGATGTACACACACCCTCTTACAGGCTTCTCCTCCATCACACTCCCTTGACAAAGCATGTGCACACATGCTCTCTCTCGCGCGCGTGCACACACACACGCATAACGATGGGGTGCATTTGCAGAATTATATTTACAGATATATTCAACTTTGCACAAAAAGCGCACAACATGCAGGTAGTCAATCCATATAATATTTTATACATTTCTAGTTTGGAAATAGTACCAGTCTGATTTAAGATTGGGATACTGACACACCTTGCATTGTCTGGGCTGAGATGTCACCAATTTAAAAAAACCCTTGTGATCTTGAGAATATGACTGAATAGTAGTACTGCGATGTACACATTAATGAAATAAAACCTGCAACCCATTCTAAAAGATGAAAGACTTAACAGCAATCTACATTTGTCAATATATCATTTCAGTTGCATGACACTGTGACCTTTTGCTCTTAACTCTGTGTCTTATGATCCTGCTCCACAGTTCCCCGATGAAGGAGCAGCGGTCCGAAAGCTAGTGCTTCCAAATAACCCGGTGTTGTGATTTTTAAACCATGTCCCACCTCGTCCAACAGCAGCACCTCCACCTCCTTTCTAATGAACACAGCCCACACTTCCCAGTGCTGTCAGTAAACTGCTGCTGAAACAATGCAGTGCCTGCACTCCCAAAAAATGTAAACTTCTAACGAAACCAGCTACTCAGTCACTGCTCCATCTGATATACAACATTGGAAACTTAATGCAGGAGGCTGCAAGAAATGAGCAGCTTTAAAACAAAAACCGCTTGGAGCTCTAAGCTTTCAATGAGAGTCTGAGTCTGACAGAATGTTCAGGTAACCTTTATTGTGTCCCAACATTGTTACAGCTTCAGTTGCCCCCAGCAAAAAGGCAGAGAAAGAGTAGATGTTTGTTAGACAGCTCAACAACAGGGGGAGGAGCAAGGGGCGGAGCAAGGCCAACAGCAGGCCCCCGCACTACGCCTGCATTGCCTTGCACACTTTACAAAAATCCCTTCCCCTTCAGAGACTCCAAACAGTGTGGGAGCAGGCCACTCGGCCCAAAGACTACACACTGATCCTCCGAAGGGTAACCCACCCACGCAATTCTCCTGCCCGTATTGCTCAACATTTACCCGTGACTAATGCACCTAACCTGCACATCCCTGTGCATGATATCCCAACCCAATCTCGTCCCACCTGCCAGCACGGGGCCCATATCCCTCCAGTTGCTTTTTAAGTGTTGTAATTGTACCAGCCTCCACCACTTCCTCTGGCAGCTCATTCCATACACGTACCACCCTCTAAATGAAAAGATTGCCTCTTAGGTCTCTTTCATATCTTTCCCCTCTCACTGTAAACCTATGCCCTCTATTTCTGAACTCTCCCACCTCAGGGAAAAGACTTTGTCTATCTATCCTATCCATGCCCCTCATGATTTCATAACCTTCTCTAAGGTCACCCCTCAGCCTCTGATGTTCGAGGGAAAACAGCCCCAGTCTGTTCTGTCTCTCCCTATAGCTCAAATCTTCCAGTCTTGGCAACATCGTTGCAAATCTTTTCTGACCCCTTAAGTTTCACAACATCTTTCTGAAAGGAAGGAAACCAGAATTGCATGCAATATTCCAACTGTACAGCAGTAACATGACCTCCCAACTCCTGTACTGAATATTCTGACCAAATAAAGGAAAGCATACAAAACACCATCTTCACTATCCTATCAACCTGCGACTCCACTTTCAAGGAGCTATGAACTTGCACTCCAAGGTCTCTTTGTTCAGCAACACCCCCGAGGACCTTACCATTAAGTGTATAAGTCCTGCTAAGATTTGCTTTCCCAAAATGCAGCACCTCACATTTATCTAAATTAAACTCCATTTGCCACTTCTCAACCCATTGGCCCATCTGATCAAGATCCCATTGTAATCTGAGGTAACCTCCTTCGCTGTCCACTACACCTCCAATTTTGGTGTCATCAGCAAACTTACTATACCACTTATGCTCACATCCAAAAAGAAGTGGGCCCATTATCTATTTTCAAATTGGAATTGACAATATATAACATGTACTGACTGCCTGCAGATTGTGCAGTCTTTCAGCAAAGTAGAATGTTTAGGGTGCAGGTTTGCTCGCTGAGCTGTAGGTTTGATATCTAGACGTTTCGTTACCTGGCTAGGTAACATCATCAGTGGTGACCTCCAAGTGAAGCGAAGCTGTTGTCTCCTACTTTGTATTTATATGTTTGTTCTGGATGGGGTTCCTAGGATTTGTGGTGATATCAAAGTTATGAAGAGAGATACATATTTTGTTGAACCAAATACAATGGCTGTGCAGAGAATTTCAGAAAAGGGCAATAAATATTTACTTTTTACCCCTTATTCAACTCATTCAAGAATTTCAAATTGAATCTGAGCGAACTTGAGAGCAAATGGCAACATTCGTTTGTTAATAGACTCACCATAAATTATGAAAGATCACTTTTATCTAAGTCACAATGTTTAATCCCAAATGGAGCAATTAAGTGCAAAGTTACTTTCAACCATTTAATAAAACACTGCAAATTTTATTTCATATGAAAATACATTCATTTTATAATTTGGATAAGATCTTTACAAAGGAAATATACTAAACAAAATAGCTTTCCTGAGTATCAATATTGACAACAGTTATGCAGCTATTATTTGGCAACTAATTGAAATGATTTCAGAATAAATGAGCAGCTTCATTATTATACATTGAGATATTGCATATCTTGGCTCTCACCCAAGTATTCTCCGAAGGAAAAAATGCATCTGGATGGGGACATGAATAGGAAGAATTCAGAGGGATATGGGCCAAATGTTGGCAAATGGGTCACCAGATTAATTTAGGATATCTGGTTGGCCTGGACTGAAGGGTTTGTTTCTGTGTGCTCATTACAGACGCCCCTCTTCTGGGATCCCCATACCAGCTGTTATTTTCATGAAATAATCTGACAATTGTTGACTTCCATCAACCTATTCCATCTGGAGAAATTTCCTCTCTCTGCAAAGTGTGGTTCACGTTGGCAAATTCAATCCTCCTCCGGTCCTCAGGAACACTCTATCATGCACAACGTTCTCAATACCTGTTTAACGTTCAGTGGGGAAACTATTTTCGGTCCAACAGTTGCACAGAATTCCTCAGAAATGTTTTTGGCAAATGTACTGCTCCCACGAGAGCTCGTGGGCCCACAGTTCAAATGCTTTTAACAGCTTTTTTTCTCATTTCCCCGCCTTCCCAGGATGCAGAATTTCTCCCACCAGAAATTGTTTGCCCTGAAAAAAATCCAGCAGGAACGTGATTGTGGAGCTATCAGTAAAAAGGC
Organism: Chiloscyllium plagiosum; assembly: GCF_037043375.1. Taxonomy (NCBI): domain Eukaryota; kingdom Metazoa; phylum Chordata; class Chondrichthyes; order Orectolobiformes; family Hemiscylliidae; genus Chiloscyllium; species Chiloscyllium plagiosum. Next base: position 93,494,188 of record NW_028270165.1, on the reverse strand, counting down.
ACCAAGACCATGTACAATAGAGCTAAGGGAGAGCCCAATGGGAACAGCATTCTGAGGACCATTGTCTCCCATACAGTGCGAGTGCTTGAGTCACTTGGCACATTTTTTACAGCACTCAAGCAACTCCTCTTGCAAAACATCAACCCTTTAGTCCTGTAGACCTGACCAGACCCCCTGCTGTAACATTTCAGTAACCGATTTTGACAAACTCTCCCCAATATACACCAAACCAGACTATTATTTCTTCAGCTAAGGTCAAACTACCAAATTCCTTGTCCTTGATGGCAAAGATGTCCCTCATAAGGTCATTATCGGAGCCCGTGTTCCCACAACAGTACCTTGTCCTGGCCAGTCATCGTACCAGCACCCACCACTTCCTCTGGCAGCTCACGCCATCGCTCAAGCGACTCCACGTTGAAAGCCTCTGGTCTGGTGCACCAGATGACATCAGGATAATCTCAGATCGCTCCAGATCGCATCGATACTCAGTCAGTGGTTTTCACAATCAGGATGTTGTACGTGATCAAACAGGTCAGTGAGTAGGCGATCCCCCCACCTCTTTGTTCAAGTATCTCTACGAGAACTCCCTTGCTGGAGGGTCCCTTGGAGACACTTCAACTGGACTTCATTGAGTTGGAGAAATCAGTTGAGTTGCTATAAATATGTTTTGCTTATTGTTATCTTTTCTGAGTGGACTGAAGCCTACCCTCCTCCTAACGCTACTGCTGAGACTGTGGTGAAGATTTTGTTTAAGGAAATAATTCCCTGCTTCAGTATACCTGCGTGCATTTGCTCGGACAATGGACCACACTTTGTAGGTAATATTAATGGAGAACTCTGTTCCCAGCTTTGTATTTGTCGGCAACTGCATGGTGCTTATCATCCTCAGGTGGCCGGCCTTATTCAATGTTTTAACCAGACTCAAGACTAAACTTGCCAAATGGATGGCAGAGTCTGGCCTTTCCTGGTTATGCTAATCCCTGTGGCCTTATTCCAGATGCGATCCATGTCTGCGAGCAAGACACGACTGTCTCCAGCTGAGAGTATCTCTGATCACCCCTTGGAACGATTCGGCTCCCTTCTCAGTCCACTTCCACCACATGACCAAAGCAATCATTGGTTATGTTCTTGCTCTAACGAGTGCTATGCGTGCCTTTCACTCCAAGGAGCGTGTGGCTGACAGCGATGTTCCCTCCCTTTCAGCCTCATCACGGGTAGAAACTGGTTCGTTGGTGCTTGTCAAGACCTGAACTGGCAAAGGTCTCCAACCTTGTTGAGATGGCCCCTTCCAGGTTTTACTTCCCACCCCTACGGCAGTCACAGTCGTTGGGCGCTCCGCTTGGGTCCAACTGTACCATTGTAAATTGATTGACCGCACCAATCAAAAGGGGGGAAGAGGAGGAGAGAATCATGGAATCCCAACAAAAGGAGTGGACACTGTCCTGTTGGGTTTTTGAATCTTGCTGTTATTCTCATGTTAATCTTATGACAGATACTTGAATTAAGAGGAGAGACTTGTGGGGGATCGCCTATCTCCTTACCTTTCTGATCACGTACAACATCCTGATGGGGAAAGCTACTAAGTATGGATGCGACCAGGAATGATCAGAGATTATCCACCACCCATGCTGAGATGATGTTGTCCAGTGCACCGGACCAGACGCCTTTGACGTGTGGAACGTGATGAAGATTGATTATTGCAATGGACTCTTACATCAGAAAGACCAGATGGTCCATCTGGACAGTAGAAATCAGTGGGAGTTACCATGTCATTACCATGTTTTTTTTATTTTACCTGCAGACGCAAGTCTCGTGAGGATAAAAATGCTCAACCGCGTTATTATGGTAAATATTTTAAGGACGCCTAGGAACACCATCCCTTTTTGCAGGTCGTGCCGACTTTAGAAAAGGGAAGCCTGATAGGGGAAACTCCTCGATCCACAAACAACTTCTCCAGAGGCAGTCGTCTGTTACTCCTCTCTCTCGGGAGATAACTTACTTGCCCTGTCCCCAGTCCCAGATTCCATTCTATTTGTCAGACTTCCTACTGCCGACCCTGCGAAGAGAAATATCACTTTCCAATACCTCCGGTCTGTGTATACAAACAGCTGGTGTAACACTGGCTGGGGTACAGCAGGCCTTATGCGGCACATGGACCTGGAACGGAACCCTTCCCTTGTGCATTTATAGGCCTTTTCTCTTTTCAGAACCTGATACTGTCACCAAGACTATGTATAATAGGTCTAAGGGAGAGCCCAATGGGAATAGCATTCTGAGGACCATTGTCTCCCATACAGTGCAAGTGCTCGAGTCACTTGGCCCATTTTTTACAGCGCTCAAGCAACTCCTCTTGCAAAATGTCGACCCTTTACTCCTGTAGACCTGACCAGACCCCCTGCTGTAACATTTTAGTAACCTATTTTGACAAACTCTCCCTAATATACACCAAACCAGACTATTATTTCTTCAGCTAAGGTAAAGCTACCAATTTCCTTGTCCTGGATGGCAAAGATGTCCCTCATAAGGTCACTATCAGAGCCCTTGTTACCACAACAGTACCTTGTCCTGGCCAGTGGACAAGTCGATGGAACCTCCATCTGAGGGGGATGCACCGGTCGGTCTCGGCCAACCTTGCTCCACCTGGAAGGATCCCAAGGGACTGGGTGACAATACAGGACACCCGATAGGCTGGGGAATCCAGAGTACCCTGGGGTTGGAAGGATCGGCAGGGGTGTCAAGTCAACAGAACCGCAATTCCCTCTTTTGCGGCCTGACCATTCGAGGAAATAAGACTAAAGAGACTCTGAAACAGAGTAAACTGCGATTATCAGACCTGTGTCTTTACTCTGTGCAGAATCGGTCTGCCTGAGACTATATCCTCCCCCAGGAGGGTGAGGTCTGCACCATTGTCCAAGATAAATGCACTATGGGCATTCCCGATCTCACTGGCAATATTACTAAGATACAAGAAGAGATCCAGGTTTTCCTTGACAGAATGACTGAAGGGACCAGTTGGGGAAACTGCAGATCGGGCTGATGGTACAATTGGCTTATCAATTTAGCTATGTCTGTTTGTCGGTATTGGTATTGTTAGGTATTTAATTGCTAGGCTTATGAGGTCCCTTAGTGATATAGATTTGCCCCAGAAGATGCTCCTTTTGCGATCAGATAGCTCACCCACACGTGTCGATGGCGATGATAAAAACGACCAGATGAGCTGCGAAGATGGTGGTGCCGCTCTGCAGGATGTTGATGGCTGGACCACTTTGAAGGGCATTCGTTTGGACTAGCCTTCTCTTTCAGTAATCGTGGTGCAATCAAAGGGAGGAATGAGTGTGTGGGCATCTGGGTGATAAAGTCTATAGCCTTAAAACTTGCCTTTAAACATTCAGACTCAAATATAATGCTGAATTATTTACTGCACTAGAAAATAAACAGGCAGGAAGGCTCAGAAAGAAGAGAGAACTTAAAGATAGGGACACCTGGGCTCACCAAGTGATAACAGGATGCTGTAAGGCAATTAAGAACGTTTGCCTCAGCATCGGTGAATCTGTGTGAACAGGACCCCAAGTGATAACATTCACAGCCATTCCCTTGTGAGACCATTTTAGTGCTGAGGCTGTTGATTCCCGTAGAAAATTAACTCTGTGTTTATCTGCACTGGATTGAAATGAATTGCCTTTTGAGACTTTCTGATGATATTGAGTAGCCATTACTGGTTATTAAATACAAACTCTGTAAAAGGAAATATTGATAAAGCTTGACCTTACTTGCTGCAGCCGTAGATCCAGCGGAGGAAACAGGCCGCGGGCATACTTCCGGCTTCGGGTGGCCCCGCCCCCTGGGTCTGGTCCCGCCCCTTCCGGAAGCAGCTCGTAAGCCCCGCCGTTGGGAGCCAAACCTCTTTCCTCCAAGCGCACCAAACCCCGCCCTTTCGCCGCGGACTCCGCGCGAGTCAAGACCACGCCCCCTGCCCGCACGCGCAACCGCCCACAAAGCCGCGCGCCTCCAGGCTCGACGCGCGCACCGCCCGCTGACCCGGACCGCTGCTGAGTCCTTCATCTTTTGGAAGGGGTTGCAGGTTTCAGTTCATCAATATATAAAGTCCAGAACTTTAGATCAGATTCCCTACAGTGTGGAAACAGGCCCTTCGGCCCAACAAGTCCACACTGACCCGCCGAAGAGCAAAACCCCCAGCCCCATTCCCTGTCAGACAACACTACGGGGCAATTTAGCGTGGCCAATTCCCCCTAACCCGCACGTCTTTGGACTGTGGGAGGATACCCGCGCGGGGGTGGGGGGGAATTGAACCCGGGGCCCTGGCGCTGTGAGGCAGCAGTGCTAACCACAAAAAACATGACATTTTCTGTTTTTCAGCGGCAGCTGCATCCCAGGAGTGGGGAGTCACTGATTTGAGGTTTTAAATTTGAAGTCGGACAGCAGAGGTTCCTGGGAGAGGAGGGACGACTTATTTGTATTTCCTTCTTGCTGTATCAGTCAGTGGGTATTGTTGAGGGAGGAAAACGACCTACCAGGGGCTCTGGCACAGAGCCTGTCCCTGTTGCACCAGAAGGGAAGGAAGGAAACGCGGAGAGTGTTAGTCATTCTAACTCAATAGTTAGAGGGTCAGATAGAAGGTGTGTTGGGAACGAACAAGACTCGCGGTTAGTGTGTTGCCTCCCAGGTGCCAGGGTGCGTGATGTCTCGGATCGTATCTTTGAGGTCCTGAAGGGATAGGGTTTACAACCCAAGTCATGGTCCATGTAGGTACCAACAACATAGGTAGAAATGTGAGAAACAGAACTCACTCACAAATCACTCAGCCTGAGACAAAGCCTTGGAAACAAGAACAATTTATTACAGTCTTGCAAGTACCGGACGCTTCTGCAAGCAAGAAGAAATGTGCGCCAAAACAGAGCCTGTTAGCTTTCTTCTTGAGTTTACAAGTTGCGGAATCACGCCTCCCTTTTCCCATCCTATCATAAGCCGTTTACCTCACTTGTCAGTTATTTTCTTATCTGGCCATCCTGCTGTCCTTGTCTGCATTCTTTGTTCCTTGTTTGTTACAGCTTGTTCTTTTATCCAGTTTCTCTTATCATACTATAAGCTTTATTGTGAAATGCCCCTGTTGCTTCTTTTTGTGGTCAACTACAACACTTTAAAGTTATTCCCTCGCTTAAAACTATTTTCTTTAAAAGACCCTCTATATTCATTTAAGTCTTAGCCTTAAGTATGCTACATGCTACAAGAATTCTACGACCGTTTGTATAATGTTCCCCTTCCCTTCCCCCTACTACACCCCCTCACCCATCTGCAAAAACATTTATAATCTCCCACAGAAAGACGGATAGGGATGTAAGGCAGGATTTCAGGGAGCTAGGGTGGAAGCTGAGGGCGAGAACAAACAGAGTGGTTATCTCTGGTTTGTTACCCGTGCCACGTGATAGCAAGGCAAGGAATAGGGAGAGATATCAGCTGAACACCTGGCTGCAAGGATGGTGCAGGAGGGAGGGTTTCAGGTTTTTGGATACTTGGGGCTCATTCTGGGGAAGGTAGGACTTGTACAAACAGGACAGTCTTCACTTGAACCAGAGGGGTACTAATATCCTGGGTGGGAAATTTGCTAATGCTATTTGGGTCGGTTTAAACTAGCTCAGCAGGTGGATGGGAACCGGGGGGTGTAGCTGCAATGCACAGGAGAATGAGAGTAGGAAGGACAGGGACAGGATTTCAGGGTCACAGGAATGTGCTGGCAGACAGCGAAGTGGTTTGAAGTCTATCCGCAATAAGGTAGGTGAGCTTGCAGCACGGACAGGTACCTGGGACTTGGATGTTGTGGCCATTTCGGAGACATGGAGAGAGCAGGGTGAGGAATGGATGTTGCAGGTTCCAGGGTTTTGATCTTTCATTAAGAACAGCCAAGGCGGTAAAAGAGGGAGAGGCGTGGCGTTGTTAGTCAAGGATAGTATAACGGTGGCTGACAGAACTTTTGATGAGGACTCGTCTACTCAGGTAATGTGGGCTGAGGTTAGAAACAGGAGAGGGGAGGTCACACTGCTTGGAGTTTTTTTATAGGGCTCCGCAGAGTTCCAGGGAGGTGGAAGAGCGGATTAGCAAAATTATTCTGGGTAGGAGTGAAAGGAACAGGGTGGTCATTATGGGGAACCTTAATTTCCCAACATTGACTGGAAATGCTTTCACTCTAGTATGTCGTATAGATCAGTTTTTGTCCAGTGTGTGCAGGAGGGTTTTCTGACACAGTATATTGAAGGGCCGACAAGAGGGGAGGTCACACTGCATCTGGTGCTTGGTAATGAACCAGGCCAGATGTTTGATTTAGTGGAAGGTGAGCACTTTGGAGAGAGTGACCATAATTCAGTTGGGTTTCATTTAGTGATGTAAAGGGATAGGAACATGCCACAGGTCAAGAGTTATCGATGGGATAAGGGCAATTATAATGCAATTAGGCAAGACTTAGGATGCATAGAATAGGGTAGCAAAATGCAGGGGATGGAAACAATTGAAATGTGCAGCTGATTTAAGGAACAGATATTGTGTGTCCTTGATAGGTATGTCCCTGTCAGGCAGGAAGGAAGTGATAATGTAAGGGAACCGTGGTTTACAACAGAAATTGCATCTCTTGTTACAAAGAAGAAGGAGGCTTATGTGTTGATGAGGCAAGATGGTTCAGATGAGGCGCTGAAGAGTTACAGATCAGCGAGGAAGGATTTAAGGAGAGAGTTAAGAGCAAAGAGAGGGCACGAGCAGTCTTTAACAAATAGAATAAAGGAGAACACTAAAGCTTTCTATTGGTATGTGAGGAATAAAAGGAATACGGCCAGTCAAAGATAGAAGTGGGAAGTTGAGTGTGGGCCCTGTGGAGATTGGAGAGGTGTTAATGAATATCTCTCATCGGTCATCACTCAGGAAAAGGAGAATATTGTAGAGGAGAAGAATGAGGTACGAGATATTAGACTCGAAAGGATCGAGGTTAGTTGCACACAGGTGTTATCAATTCTAGAAGGAGTGAAATTAGACAAGTGCCCCGGGCCGGATGGGATTTATCCGAGGATTCTCTGGGAAGCGAGGGAGGAGATAGCAGAGCCTTTGGCTTTGATATTTGAGTCGTCATTGTCTACGGGTTTAGTACCAGAGTGGAGGATTGCAAATGTTGTGTCCTTGTTCAAGAAGGGCAGCAGAGATGACCCAGGTAGTTATAGACCAGTGAGCCTTGCGTCTATGGAAGGAAAGCTTTTGAAAAGGAATATTAGAGATAGGATTTATAATCATCTAGCAAGCAACAATTTGATTTCCGATAGTCATCATAGTTTCATCAAGGGCAGATCGTGTCTCAGAAACCTCATTGCGTTTTTTGAGAAGGTGACCAAGTATGGAGATGAGGGTAGGGCAGTTGACGTGGTGTACATGGACCTCAGGAAAGCCTTTGATAAGGTTTCACATGGCAGGCTGTTGGAGAAATTGCAGAGGCATGGGTTGTTGTCGTTCAGTTCGCCGAGCTGGGAATTTGTGTTGCAAACGTTTTGTCCCCTCTCTAGGTGACATCCTCAGTGCTTTGGAACCTCCTGTGAAGCGCTTCTGTGATGTTTCCTCCAGCATTTATAGTGATGGTGTCACCTATACAGGGGACGAAACGTCTGCAACACAAATTCCCAGCTCGGCGAACAGAACCACAACAACATGCACCCGAGCTACAAATCTTTTCCTGAACTTTGAAGAGGCATGGGATTGAGGGTGATTTAGCAGTTTGGATTAGAAACTGGCTTTCTGAAAGAAGGCAGCGAGTGGGGGTTTATGGAAAATATTCAGCCTGGTGTCTGGTTACTAGTGGTGTGCCACAAGGATCTGTTTTGGGACTACTGCGGTTTGTCATTTTTATAAATTACTTAGATGCAGACAGAGGTGGATGGATTAGCAGAATTGGACTCAGTTGGCAAATGGAGTTCAATGCAGCTAAATGTGAGGTGATTCACTTTGGGAAGAATAACAGGAAGGTAGTGATGTTGGAGTCCATGTACATAGATCCCTGAAAGTTGCCACCCAGGTAGATAGTGCTGTGAACAAGGCATACGGTGTGTTAGGTTTCATTCATAGAGGGATTGAGTTCCGGAACCGCAATATCATGCTGCAACTATACAAAACACGGGTGCAGCCACACTTGCAATATTGTGTATAGTTCTGGCTTCCATATTTCAGGAAGAATGTGGGAAGCATTGGAAAAGGTGCAGAGGAGATTTACCAGGATGTTGCCTGGTCTGGAGGGAGGGTCTTATGAGGAAAGGCTGTTCTCATTGGAAAGAAGAAGGCTAAGGTGGTATTTGATAGAGATATATAAGATGATCAGAGGATTAGATAGAGGAGACAATGAAAGACTCTTTCCTAGGATGGTGACGTCAGCTTGTACGAGAGGGCATAACTACAAATTGAGAGGTGATGGATTTAAGACAGATGTCAGAGACAAGTTCTTTATGCTGAGAGTGGGAAGGGCGTGGAATGCCCTACCTGCTAAGGTAGTCAACTCAGCCACATTAGGGAGATTTAAACAATCCTTAGATAAGCGCATGGATGATTTTGGGATAGTGTCAGGGAATGAGCTGAGAATAGTTCACAGGTCGGCGCAACATCAAGGCCGAAGGGCCTGTTCTGCGCTGTATTGTTCTATGTTCTAAACTTAGTGCAGGAGGCGGAAAGAAATGAGCAGCTTTAAAACAAAAACCTCTTGGAGCTCAAAGCTTTCAATGAGAGTCTGAGCCTGGTGGTAAGTTCCGGTAACCTTTATTGCAACCCAACTTGGTTCCAGCTTCAGATACCCCCAGCAAAAAAGGCAGGGAAAAAGCAGTTGCTTTTTGAACAGCTCAAGGTGAAAGTGCACACACCACACCTCCCCCTGTCCCACCCCCCTCACTGTCTTTACTCTTGGCCAGCACCAAGTTGTCCCTTTGTAATTGGATCCTTGTTACATCCGTAACCCGGAGGAAGTCTTGGCTCACTCAGCAATATCAACCCATACCTTGTCTCCAAGTAAGTTTCTCCCCGCTCATTTGCCAGGAAGGGGCAGTGTAGTGTCAACCAGACTGCTGTGGGCCTGGAGTCACGTGTAGGCCAGACCGGGTAAAGGATGCAGCTGGAACAACTGAGTGAATCCTTTCCCACAATGGCGGTTCCCTTCCCTAACAAGGGAGAGAGGGAATCAGATGGGGGCTTTCTCCCCCGCACCACCCCCTCCCTGAAACGGTCTCATCATTAGATTCTGAACTCCACATTTCTGACCGAATACCAATTCTGCCATCTGTCGTGGTGGGATTCGAATCGAGGAGTCCCCAGAACCGGGTTGATAGTCCAATCGATAATGGCACTCGGCCGTCACTCCTTCAATGCCCTTGCGATGGCACGTGAACTCGCTGGTGGGTCAGCAGTTGGGAGGAGTAGGTGAAGCCCTTCCCGCACTGAGAGCAGGTGAACGGCCTCTCTCCGGTGTGGATCCACTGGTGCCTCAGCAGTGTGGAGACCTGGGTAAAGGCCTTCCCGCACTCGGGGCAGCTGAAGGGCCTCTCTCCCGTGTGGACCCGCTGGTGGGTCTGGAGGTTGAAGGAGCATGTGAAGCCCTTCCCGCACTGAGAGCAGTTGAACGGCCTCTCCCCCGTGTGGACCCGCCAGTGGGTCATCAGGGAGGAGACGTGGGTAAAGGCCTTCCCGCACTGAGAGCAGCTAAAGGGCCTCTCCCCGGTGTGGATCCGCTGGTGCCTCAGCAGGTGGGAGGAGGAGGTGAAGCCCTTCCCGCACTGAGAGCAGGTGAACGGCCTCTCCCCAGTGTGGATCCGCTGGTGCCTCAGCAGGAAGGAGGATGTGCTGAAAGCCTTCCCGCACTCGGGGCAGCTGAAGGGCCTCTCCCCCGTGTGGATCCGCTGGTGGCTCTGCAGGTTGGAGGAGCAGGTGAAGCCTTTCCCGCACTGAGAGCAGGTGAACGGCCTCTCCCCCGTGTGGATCCGCTGGTGGCTCTGCAGGTGGGAGGAGCAGGTGAAGCCCTTCCCGCACTCGGGGCAGCTGAAGGGCCTCTCCCCCATGTGGATCTGTTGGTGCTTCCGCAGTTTGGAGGAGCAGGTGAAGCCCTTCCCACACTGAGAGCAGGTGAAGGGCCTCTCCCCCATGTGGATCCGCTGGTGGCTCTGCAGTTTGGAGGAGCAGGTGAAGCCCTTCCCGCACTGAAAGCAGGTGAACGGCCTCTCCCCGGTGTGGACATGCTGGTGCCTCAGCAGGGTGGAGGCCTGGGCAAAGGCTTTCCCGCACTCGGGGCAGCTGAAGGGCCTCTCCCCGGTGTGGATCCTCTGGTGGGTCAGCAGGGAGGAAGATGTGCTGAAGGCCATCCCGCATTCGGGGCAGCTGAAGGGCCTCTCCCCTGTGTGGACCCGCTTGTGGGCCAGCAGGTGGGAGGAATGTTTGAAGGCCTTCCCGCAGTCGGTGCAGGGGAATGGCCTCTCCCCGGTGTGACTGCGCCGATGAATCTCCAGGACAGACGGGACACGGAAGCCTTTCCCACTGTCACCACAATTCCACGGTTCCTCCACAGGGTGGGATTCCTCAGGTTTCTCCATGGCCACAGCTTCAGCTGCTCACAAACACGTGCAGAGCCCTCCCTGCCGTGAAATCCCCTTTCCAGGCCGTATAACTGTTTCAGGCTCCACGCACAGTGCGCTGCAACAGTGGGGTCTCTCGTCCAGTCCCACTGATGCTGAAAACGTCCTCAAACAGGAACCAAAAAGCGTTGATCCCTCTCACAGAAATCACAGTTAAAAATTGTTGCGGTCCCGATGGATTTAGTGACTGTCAGACATTGACATCAAAGTGAGGACTGCAGTCGCTGGACAGTCAGTCAAACAATGTGGCGCTGGAAAGGCACAGCAGGTCAGGCATCATCCGAGGAGCAGGAGAGTCAATGTTTCGGGCATAAGCCCTTCATCCGTTGATTTTGAAACTTCAGTCTTCAGATTTTCAAATACTCTGCAAAAAGTGATTACAAAAGTCATGACTATCAGTGCAGGGTAGAAATTCAAAACAAGCAATTCTACTTTCTGTGGAATATTATTTTGTTGTTCCACAAAATTGAAAGTACCATCCCACTCTCTCTCCCCCTCTGTTCTCACTCCGCTCTAACTAATTCCCCTGAAGGTGCTGATTCAGGATCTTACAGGGGCAGAAAAAGCAAAAACATCAAGACTGACATCCCTCTGAATTTTGGATACCTCCACCTGAAAGTTAATATCTTTCACAACATTGGGATCCTGCTGAGTGAGCAGGTCTGATTTTGGGAAGCAAAAAAAAAGTGTCAATTCAGGGTGAACCTGCAATGCAGCTTCTTGAGGAAGAACCAGACAAAATGATTATCGACCCCGGAAGGTGGGAGTAAAATGAGACGTCAAGGCATTAACACCAACACACTTCAGTCAAACTCATCTGCTCCCAGTCAGGGCAAAACATGCTCTGAAAGTCCAGCCTTCACAACCACACTTCTGCTTCCACTGAAGACAATGAGAGTGTCACAGCGCAGAAACAGACCCTTTGGCCCAACCTGCCCAGATATCCTAAATTAATCTAGTCACGTTTGCCATCACTTGGCCTCTATAAGGGCCGAGTGCTGGCAGCTGGGACTAAATTGGGTTGGCTATCTTGTCAGCAAGGACGAGTTGGACCGAAGGGTCTGTTTCTGTGCTGCACATCTCTATGACTCCAGTTGCATTTGCCATCACTTGGCCCTCACCCATCTGAACCCTTCATATTCAGATGCCTGTCCAGGAGCCTTTTAACTTGCCATCGTACCAGCACCCCCCACTTCCTCTGGCAGCTCATGCCATCGCTCAAGCGACTCCACGTTGAAAGCGTCTGGTCTGGTGCACCAGATGACATCAGGATAATCTCAGATCATTCCAGATCGCATCGATACTCAGTCAGTGGCATTCCCGATCAGGATGTTGTACGTGATCAAACAGGTCAGTGGTTAGGCGATGCCCCACCTCTTAGTTCAAGTATCTCTACGAGAACTCCCTTGCTGGAGGGTCCCTTGGAGACACTTCAACTGGACTTCATTGAGTTGTAGAAATGAGTTCAGTTGCTATAAATATGTTTTGCTTATGGTTGATGTCTTTTCTAAGTGGATTGAAGCCTACCCTCCTCCTAACGCGACTGCTGAGACTGTGGTGTAGATTTTGTTTAAGGAAATAATTCCCTGCTTCAGTATACCTGCGTGCATTAGCTCGGACAATGGACCGCACTTTGTAGGTAATATTAACGGAGAACTCTGTTCCCAGCTTTGTATTTGTCGGCAACTGCATGGTGCTTATCATCCTCAGGCGGCCGGCCTTGTTGAATGTTTTAACCAGACTCAAGACTAAACTTGCCAAATTAGTGGCAGAGCCTGGCCTCTCCTGGTTATGCTAATCCCTGTGGCCTTATTCCAGATGCGATCCATGTCTGCGACCAAGACACGACTGTCTCCAGCTGAGAGTCTCTCTGGTCACCCCCTCCGTACCCCTTGGAACGATTCGGCTCCCTTCTCAGTCCACTTCCACCACATAACCGAAGCAATGATTGGTTATGTTCTTGCTCTAACTAGTGTTATGCGTGCCTTTCACTCCCAGGAGCGTGCGGCCTACAGCGATGTTCCCTCCCTTTCAGCCTTGTCACGGGAAGAGCCTGGTTCGTTGGTGCCCTCAACTGTACTGGCAAAGGTCTCCATCCTTGTTGGGATGGCCCCTTCCAGGTTTTACTTCCTACCCCTACGGCAGTCACAGTCGTTGGGTGCTCAGCTTGGGTCCAACTGCACCATTGTAAATTGATTGACCGCACCAATCAAAAGGGGGAAAGAGGAGGAGAGAATCCTGGAATCCCAACAAAAGGAGTGGACCCTGTCAAGTTGGGTTTTTGAATCTTGCTGTTGTTCTAATGTTAATCATATGACAGATACTTGAACTAAGAGGAGGGACTTGTGGGGGATCGCTTATCTCCTCACCTTTCTGATCACGTACAACATCCTGATGGGGAAAGCCACTAAGTATGGATGCAACCAGGAATGATCAGAGATTATCCACCACCCATGCTGAGGAGATGTCATCCAGTGCACCGGACCAGACGCCTTTGACGTGTGGAACGTGATGAAGATTGATTATTGCAATGGACTCTTACATCAGAAAGACCAGATGGTCCATCTGGACAGTAGAAATCAGTGGGAGTTACCATGTTGTTCCCATGTTTTTATGATTTTACCTGCAGACGCAAGCCGAGTGCGGATAAAAAAGATCAACCCTGTTATTACAGTAAATATTTTAAGGACGCCCAGGAACACCATCCCTTTTTGCAGGAAGGCCGACTCGAGAAAAGGGAAGCCTGATAGGGGAAACTCCTCAATCCACAAACAACTTATTTATACAGGCCCACAGAATGCTCTTCACCCCAGAGGCAGTAGTATGTTACTCCTCTCTATCGGTAGATGACTTACTTGTCCCGTCCCCAGTCCCCGATTCCAATCTATTCGTCAGACTTCCTACTGCCGACCCTGCGAAGGGAAATATCACTTTCCAATACCTCCGGTCTGGGTATACAAACAGCTGGTGTAACACTGGCTGGGGTACAGCAGGCCTTATGCGGCACATGGACCTGGAACGGAACCCTTCCCTTGTGCATTTATAGGCCTTTTCTCTTTTCAGAACCTGATACTGTCACCAAGTCCATGTACAATAGGTCTCAGGGAGAGCCCAATGGGAATAGCATTCTGAGGACCATTGTCTCCCATACAGTGCGAGTGCTCGAGTCACTTGGCCCATTTTTTACAGCGCTCAAGCAACTCCTCTTGCACAATGTCGACCCTTTACTCCTGTAGACCTGACCAGACCCCCTGCTGTAACATTTCAGGAACCTATTTTGATAAACTCTCTGTAATATACACCAAACCAGACTATTATTTCTTCAGCTAAGGTAAAGCTACCAATTTCCTTGTCCTGGATGGCAAAGATGTCCCTCATAAGGTCACTATCAGAGCCCTTGTTCCCACAACAGTACCTTGTCCTGGCCAGTGGACAAGTCGATGGAACCTCCATCTGAGGAGGATGCAGCGGTCGGTCTCAGCCAACCTTGCTCCACCTGGAAGGATCCCAAGGGACTGGGTGACAATACAGGACACCCGATAGGCTGGGGAATCCAGAGTACCCTGAGGTTGGAAGGATCGGCAGGGGTGTCAAGTCAACAGAACCGCAATTCCCTCTTTTGCGGCCTGACCATTCGAGGAAATAAGACTAAAGAGACTCTGAAACAGAGTAAACTGGGATTGTCAGACCTGTCTATTTACTCTGTGCAGAATCGGTATGCCTTCGACTATATACTCCCCCAGGAGTGTGAGGTCTGCACCATTGTCCAAGATAAATGCACTATGGGCATTCCCGATCTGACTGGCAATATTACTAAGATACAAGAAGAGATCCAGGTATTCCTTGACAGAATGACTCAAGGGACCAGTTGGGGAAACTGCAGATCGGGCTGATGGTACAATTGGCTTATCAATTTAGGTATGTCTGTTTGTCGGTATTGGTATTGTTAGGTATTTAATTGCTCGGCTTATGAGGTCCCTTAGTGATATAGATTTGCCCCAGAAAATGCTCCTTTTGCGATCCGATGGCTCACCCACACGTGTCGATGGCGATGATAAATATGACCAGATGAGCTGCGAAGATGGTGGTGCCGCTCTACAGGATGTTGATGGCTGGACCACCTTGAAGGGCATTCGTTTGGACTAGCCTTCTCTTTCAGTGATCGTGGTGCAATCAAAGGGAGGAATGAGGGTGGGGCATCTGGGTGATAAAGTCTATAGCCTTAAAACTTGTCTTTAAACATTCAGACTAAAATGTAATGCTGAATTATTGAATACATTTACTGCACTAGAAAATAAACAGGCAGGAATGCTCAGAAAGAGGAGAGAACTTAAAGATAGGGACACCTGGGCTCACCAAGTGATAACAGGATGTTGTGAGGCAATTTTGAACGTTTGCCTCAGCATCGGTGAATCTGTGTGAACATGATCCCAAGTGATAACATTCACAGCCGTTCCCTTGTGCGACCATTTTAGTGCTGAGGCTGTTAAATCCCGTAGAAAATTAACTCAGTGTTTATCTGCACTGGATTGAAATGAATTGCATTTTGGGACTTTCTGATGATATTGAGTAGCCATTACTGGTTATTAAATACAAACTCTGTAAAAGGAAATATTGATAAAGCTTTACCGCATTTGCTGCAGCCGAGGCTCCAGCGGAGGAAACAGGCCGCGTGCACACTTCCGGCTTCGGGATGGCAACGCCCCCTGGTACTGGTCCCGCCCCCTCCTCGAACAATGCCACACGTAAACCCCGCCCCTTCCCAGCTCTGCTCATTAACCCCGCCCCTACCATACGCATCTCATTAAATCCGTCGTTTTGAACGCTGCTCGTAATGCCCGCCCCTTCGAGGCAAAGCCCCGCCTCTTGGACCCAAACTTCTTTCCCCATCGAGCTCCAAAGTCCGCCCTTTCGCCGCGGTCCCCGCGCGAGTCAAAACCACGCCCCCTGACCCCACGCGCTACCGCTCACAAAGCCACGCGCCTCCAGGTTGGACGCGCCGCTCCGCCCGCTGACCCTTGCCCCGCCTACTAGCTGGTGACCCTCTCACGAGACACGCCCCGCCCATGAACTTCCCCCTCCCCCCAAACCCGCCCTCCAAACTAAACCCCGCCCACCCAGGTGTATTTGGAAGCACTAGCTTCTGCAGCGCTGCTCCTTCTGCCGGTGGCTGTGCTGCAGGATCATAAGACACAGAATTAATAGCAAAACATGAGACCATAAGACATAGGGGTGGACGTAACGCCATTCGGCCCATCGAGTCCACTCCACCATTCAATCATGGCTGATGGGCATTTCAACTTCAATTACCCGCATTCTCCCCGTAGCCCTTAATTCCTTGTGACATCAAGAATTTATCAATTTCTGCCTTGAAGACATTTAGCGCCCCAGCCTCCACTGCACTCTGTGGCAATGAATTCCACAGGCCCACCACTCTGGCTGAAGAAATGTCTCCGCATTTGTGTTCTGAACTTACCGCCTCTAATTCTAAGGCTGTGTCCACGGGTCCTAGTCTCCTCGCCTAACGGAAACAATTTCTAGCGTCCACCCTCTCCAAGCCATGTATTATCTTGTAAGTTTCTATTAGATCTCCCCTTAATCTTCTAAACTTCAATGAATACAAACCCAGGATCCTCAGCCGTTCCTCATATATTAGACCTACCATTCCGGGGATCATCCGTCTGAATCTCCGCTGGACACGCTCCAGTGCCAGTATGTCCTTCCTGAGGTGTGGGGATCAAAACTGGACACAGTACTCCAAATGGGGCCTAACCAGAGCTTTATAAAGTCTCAGTAGCACAACAGTGCTTTTATATTCCAACCCTCTTGAGATAATTGACAACATTGCATTCGCCTTCTTAATTCCGGACTCAACCTGCATGTTAACCTTTAGAGAATCCTCAACTAGCACTCCCAGATCCCTCTGATCAGTTCACAGTGTCATGCAACCGGTGCAATATTTGGAACAAACCTGGACCGCTGCTGAGTCCTTCATCTTTTAGAATGGGTTGCAGGTTTCAGTTCATCAATATATAAATTCCAGAACTTTAGATCAGATTCCCTACAGTGTAGAAACAGGCCCTTCGGCCCAACAAGTTCACACCGACCCGCCAAAGAGCAAAACACCCAGCCCCATTCCCTGTCACCTAACACTACGGGGCAATTGAGCTTGGCCAATTCACCCTAACACGCACGTCTTTGGACTGTGGGAGGAAACCCTCGCAGACGTGGGGGGGATGTGGGGTGGGGGAATTTAACCCGGGGCTCTGGCGCTGTGAGGCAGCAGTGCTAACCACAAAAAAAGTGACATTTTCTGTTTTTCAGTGGCAGATGCAGCCCAGGAGTGGAGAGTCACTGATTTTAGGTTTTAAATTTGAAGTCGGAGAGCAGAGGTTCCTGGGAAAGGAGGGACGACTTATTTTTATTTCCTTCCTGCTGTATCAGTCAGTGGGTACTGTTGAGGGGGGAAAAACGACCTACCAGGCGTATGCACTGGAGCCCAGGTCTCTGGCAGAGAGCCTGTCCCTGTTGCACCAGAAGGGAAGGAGGGAAAGGAGGAGAGTGTTAGTCATTGGGGACTCAATAGTTAGAGGGTCAGATAGAAGGTGTGTTGGGAACGAACAAGACTCGCGGTTAGTGTGTTGCCTCCCAGGTGCCAGGGTGCGTGAAGTCTCGGATCGTATCTTTGGGGTCCTGAAGGGAGAGGGTTTCCAACCCCAAGTCATGGTCCATGTAGGCACCAACAACATAGGTAGAAATGTGAGAAACAGAACTCACTCACAAATCAATTAGCCTGAGACAAAGCATTGGAAACAAGAACAATTTATTACAGTCTTGCAAGTACCGGACGCTCCTGCAACCAAGCAGAAATGTGCGCCAAAACGGAGCCTGTTAGCTTTCTTGTTCAGTTTACAAGTTGTGGAATCACGCCTCCCTTTTCCCATCCTATCATAAGCCGATTACCTCACTTGTCAGTTATTTTCTTATCTGGCCATCCCGCTGTCCTTGTCTGCATTCTTTGTTCCTTGTTTGTTACAGCTTGTTCTTTTATCCACTTTCTCTAATCTTACGATAAGCTTTATTGTGAAATGCTACTGTTGCTTCTTTTTGTGGTCAACTACAACACTCTAAAGTTATTTCCTCGCGTAAAACTACTTTCTTTAAAAGACTCTCTATATTCATTAAAGTCTGAGCCTTAAGTATGCCACATGCTACAAGAATTCCACTTCCGTTTGTATAATGTTACACTACTTGGAGTTCTTTCATAGGCCTCTGCAGAGTTCGAGGGAGGGGGAAGAGGGGATTAGCAAAATTATTCTGGGTAGTAGTGAAAGGAACAGGGTGGTCATTATGGGGGACATTAACTTCCCCAACATTGACTGGAAATGCTTTCACTCTAGTACGTCGTATGGATCAGTTTTTGTCCAGTGTGTGTGCAGGAGGGCTTTCTGACACAGCATGTCGAAGGGCCGACAAGAGGGGTGGTCACACTGGATCTGGTGCTTGGTAATGAACTAGGCCAGATGTTTGATTTAGTGGAAGGTGAGCACTTTGGAGAGAGTGACCATAATTCAGTTGGGTTTCATTTAAAGGGATAGGAACATGCCACAGGTCAAGAGTTATCGATGGGACAAGGGCAATTATAATGCAATTAGGCAAGACTTAGGATGCATAGAATAGGGTAGCAAAATGCAGGGGATGGGAACAATTGAAATGTGGAGCTGGTTTAAGGAACAGATATTGTGTGCCCTTGATAGGTATGTCCCGGTCAGGCAGGGAGTGATAAGGTAAGGGAACCGTGGTTTACAAGAGAAATTGCATCTCTTGTTACAAAGAAGGAGGAGGCTTATGTGTTGATGAGGTTCAGATGAGGCGATGGTTCAGATGAGGCGATGGAGAGTTACAGATCAGCTAGGAAGGATTTAAAGAGACAGTTAAGAGCAAAGAGAGGACATGAGCAGTCTTTAACACATAGAATAAAGGAGAACCCTAAAGCTTTCTATAGGTATGTGAGGAATAAAAGGATGATTAGGGTAGGAATAGGGCCAATCAAAGACAGAAGTAGGAAGTTGAGTGTGGGCCCTGTGGAGATTGGAGAGGTGTTAATGAATATCTCTCATCGGTCTTCACTCAGGAAAAGGAGAATATTGTCAAGGAGAAGAATGAGGTACGAGATATTAGACTCGAAAGGATCAAGGTTAGTTGCACACAGGTGTTATCAATTCTAGAAGGAGTGAAAATAGACAAGTGCCCCGGACCGGATGGGATTTATCCGAGGATTCTCTGGGAAGCGAGGGAGGAGATAGCAGAGCCTTTGGTTTTGATATTTGAGTTGTCATTGTCTACAGGTTTAGTACCAGAGTGGAGAATTGCAAATGTTGTGCCCTTGTTCAAGAAGGGCAGCAGAGATGACCCAGGTAATTATAGACCAGTGAGCCTTACTTCTGTTGAAGGAAAGCTTTTGGAAAAGAATATTAGAGATAGGATTTATAATCATCTAGCAACCAACAATTTGTTTTCAGATAGTCAACATGGTTTCATCAAGAGCAGATCGTGTCTCACAAACCTCATTGCGTTTTTTGAGAAGGTGACCAAGTATGGAGATGAGGGTAGGGCAGTTGATGTGATGTACATGGACCTCAGTAAAGGTTCCACATGGTAGGCTGTTGGAGAAAATGCAGAGGCATGGGATTGAGGGTGATTTAGCAGTTTGGATTAGAAACTGGCTTTCTGAAAGAAGGCAGCGAGTGCTGGTTTATGGAAAATATTCAGCCTGGTGTCCGGTTACTAGTGGTGTGCCTCAAGGATCTGTTTTGGGATGGTTTGTCATTTGTATAACTGACTTAGATGCAGGCATAGTGTTGTTAAGAAGGCATACGGTGTGTTAGGTTTCATTCGTAGAGGGATTGAGTTCCGGAATTCAAATATCATGCTGCAACTACACAAAACGGTGATGTAGCCACACTAGGAATATTTGTACAGTTCTGGTCCCCATATTTCAGGAAGGATATGGGAAGCATTGGAAAAGGAGCAGAGAAGATTTACCAGATCGTTTCCTTGTCTGGATGGAGGGTCTTGTGAGGAAAGGCTGAGAGACTTGGGTCTGTTCTCATTGGAAAGAAGAAGGATAAGAGGGGATTTGATAGAGATATATAAGATGATCAGACAATTAGATAGGGTAGACAGTGAAAGACTCTTTCCTAGGATGGTAATGTCAGCTTGTAAGAGTGGGCATAACTACAAATTCAGGGGTGATAGATTTAAGACAGATGTCAGAGGCAAGTTCTTTATGCAGAGAGTGGTAAGGGCGTGGAATGCCCTACCTGCTAAGGTAGTCAACTCAGCCACATTAGGGAGATTTAAACAGTCCTTAGATAAGCGCATGGTTGATTTTGGGATAGTGTCAGGGAACGAGCTGAGAATAGTTCACAGGTCAGCGCAACATCGAGGGCTGAAGGGCCTGTTCTGCGTTGTATTGTTCTATGTTCTTTGTTCTATGTTCTAAACTTAGTGCAGGAGGCGGAAAGAAATGAGCAGCTTTAAAACAAAAACCTCTTGGAGCTCAAAGCTTTCAATGAGAGTCTGAGCCCGGCGGTAAGTTCAGGTAACCTTTATTGCAACCCAACTTTGTTACAACTTCAGATCCCCCCAGCAAAAAGGCAGGGAAAAAGCAGTTGCTTTTTGAACAGCTGAAGGTGAAAGTGCACACACCACATGTCCCCTTGTCCCACCCCCCTCACTGTCTTTACTATTGGCCAGCACCAAGTTGTTCCTTTGTAATTGGATCCTTGGTACAGCCGTAACCCGGAGGAAGTATTGCCTCACTCAGCAATTTCAACCCATACCCTGTCTCCAAGTAAGTTTCTCCCCGCTCATTTACCAGGAAGGGGCAGCGTAGAATCAACCAGACTGCTGTGGGTCTGGAATCACGTGTAGGCCAGACCGGGTAAAGGGTGCAGCTGGAACGACTGAGCGAATCCTTTCCCACAATGGTGGTTCCCTTCCCTAACAAGGGAGAGAGTGAATCAGATGGGGGCTTTCTCCCCCGCACCACCCCTTCCCTGAAACGGTCTCATCGTTAGATTCCGAACTCCACATTTCTGACCGAATACCAATTCTGCCATCTGTCGTGGCGGGATTCAAACCCGGGAATCCCCGGAACCGGGTTGATAGTCCAATCGATATTGGCACTCGGCCGTCACTCCTTCAATGCCCCTGTGATGCCACGTGAACTCGCTGGTGCTTCCGCAGGTGGGAGGAGTAGGTGAAGCCCTTCCCACACTGAGAGCAGGTGAATGGCCTCTCCCCCGTGTGGACCCGCTGGTGGGCCAACAGGTGGGAGGATGTGCTGAAGGCCTTCCCGCAGTCGGTGCAGGGGAATGGCCTCTCCCCAGTGTGACTGCGCCGATGAGTCTCCAGGGCAGACGGGACATGGAAGCCTTTCCCACAGTCGCCACACTTCCACGGTTCCTCCACAGGGCGGGTTTCCTCAGGTTTCTCCATGGCCACAGCTTCAGCTGCACACAAACACTTGTAGAGCCCTCCCTGCCGTGAAATCCCCTTTCCAGGCCGTATAACTGTTTCAGGCTCCACGCACAGTGCGCTGCAACAGTGGGGTCTCTCGTCCAGTCCCACTGATGCTGAAAATGTCTTCAAACAGGAACCAAAAAGCGTTGATCCTTCTCACAGAAATCACAGTCAAAAGTCGTTGCGGTCCCAATAGATTGAGTGACTGTCAGACATTGACAGCAAACTGAGGATTGCAGACACTGGACAGTCAGTCGAAAAATGTGGCACTGGAAAAGCACAGCAGGTCAGGCAGCATCCGAGGAGCAGGAGGGTCAATGTTTCGGGCATAATTCCATTGATTTTGAAATTTCAATCTTCAGATTTTCAAATACTCTGCAAAAAGAGATTACAAAAGTCATCACTATCAGTGCAGGGTAGAAAGCAATTCTACTTTCTGTGGAATATTCTTTTGTTGTTCCACAAAATTGAAAGCACCATCCCACTCTCTCTCCCCCTCTGTTCTCACTCCGCTCTAACTAATTCCCCTGAAGGTGCTGATTCAGGATCTTACAGGGGCAGAAAAAGCAAAACCATCAAGACTGACATCTCTCTGAATTTTGGATACCTCCACCTGAAAGTTAATATCTTTCACAACGCTGGGATCCTGCTGAGAGTGAGCAGGTCTGATATTGGGAAGCAAAAAAAAAGTGTCAATTCAGGGTGAACCTGCAATGCAGCTTCTTGAGGAAGGACCAGACACAAAATGGTTAATGACCCCGGGAAGGTGGGAGCAAAATGAGACATCAAGGCATTAACACCAACACACTTCAGTCAAACTCTTCTGCTTCCCAGTCAGGGCAAAACATGCTCTAAAAGTCCAGCTTTCACAACCACACTTCTGCTTTCACTGAGTCACACAGCGCAGAAACAGACCCTTTGGCACAACCTGCCCAGATATCCTAAATTAATCTAGTCACGTTTGCCATCACTTGGCCCCTATGTGGGCCGGGTGCTGGCAGCTTGGACTAAATTGGGTTGGCTATCTTGTCAGCAAGGACGAGTTGGACCGAAGGGTCCGTTTCTGTGCTGTCCATCTCTATGACTCCAGTTTACTATCACTTGACCTCGACCCATTTGAACCCTTCATATTCAGATGCCTGTCCAGGAGCATTTTAACTTGCCATCATACCAGCACCCACCACTTCCTCTGGCAGCTCACGCCATCGCTCAAGCGACTCCACATTGAAACTGTCTGGTCTGGTGCACCAAATGACACCAGGATAATCTCAGATCATTCCAGATCGCATCGATACTCAGTCAGTAGCTTTCCCGATCAGGATGTTGTACGTGATCAAACAGGTCAGTGGGTAGGCGATCCCCCACCTCTTAGTTCAAGTATCTCTACGAGAACTCCCTTGCTGGAGGGTCCCTTGGAGACACTTCAACTGGACTTCATTGAGTTGCAGAAATCAGTTCAGTTGCTATAAATATGTTTTTCTTATTGCTGATGTCTTTTCGAAGTGGATTGAAGCCTACCCTCCTCCTAACGCGACTGCTGAGACTGTGGTGAAGATTTTGTTTAAGGAAATAATTCCCTGCTTCAGTATACCTGCGTGCATTAGCTCGGACAATGGACCACACTTTGTAGGTAATATTAACGGAGAACTCTGTTCCCAGCTTTGTATTTGTCGGCAACTGCATGGTGCTTATCATCCTCAGGTGGCCGGCCTTATTCAATGTTTTAACCAGACTCAAGACTAAACTTGCCAAATGGATGGCAGAGTCTCGCCTCTCCTGGTTATGCTAATCCCTGTGGCCTTATTCCATGCGATCCATGTCTGCGAGCAAGACACGACTGTCTCCAGCTGAGTGTCTCTCTGATCACCCCCTCCGTACCCCTTGGAACGATTCGGCTCCCTTCTCAGTCCACTTCCACCACATAACCGAAGCAATGATTGGTTATGTTCTTGCTCTAACTAGTGTTATGCGTGCCTTTCACTCCCAGGAGCGTGCGGCCTACAGCGATGTTCCCTCCCTTTCAGCCTCGTCACGGGTAGAGCCTGGTTCGTTGGTGCTCGTCAAGAACTGGACTGGCAAAGGTCTCCATCCTCGTTGGGATGGCCCCTTCCAGGTTTTACTTCCCACCCCTACAGCAGTCACAGTCGTTGGGCGCTCCGCTTGGGTCCACCTGCACCATTGTAAATTGATTGACCGCACCAATCAAAAGGGGGAAAGAGGAGGAGAGAATCCTGGAATCCCAACAAAAGGAGTGGACCCTGTCCATTTGGGTTTTTGAATCTTGCTGTTGTTCTAATGTTAATCTTATTACAGACACTTGAACTAAGAGGACGGACATGTCGGGGATCGCTGATCTCCTCACCTTTCTGATCACGTACAACATCCTGATGGGGAAAGCCACTCAGTATGGATGCAACCAGGAATAATCAGAGATTATCCACCACCCATGCTGAGATGATGTTGTCCAGTGCACCGGACCAGACGCCTTTGACGTGTGGAACGTGATGAAGATTGATTATTGCAATGGACTCTTACATCAGAAAGACCAGATGGTCCATCTGGACAGTAGAAATCAGTGGGAGTTACCATGTCGTTACCTTGTTTTTTTTTATTTTACCTGCAGACGCAAGCCTAGTGAGGATAAAAATGCTCAACTGCGTTATTATGGTAAATATTTTAAGGACGCCTAGGAACACCATCCCTTTTTGCAGGACGGGCCGACTCGAGAAAAGGGAAGCCTGATAGGGGAAACTCCTCAATCCACAAACAACTTATTTATACAGGCCCACAGAACGCTCTTCACTCCAGAGGCAGTAGTATGTTACTCCTCTGTATCGGGAGATGACTTACTTGCCCCGTCCCCAGTCCCGGATTCCATTCTATTCATCAGACTTCCTGCTGCCGACCCTGCGAAGAGAAATATCACTTTCCAATACCTCCGGTCTGTGTATACAAACAGCTGGTGTAACACTGGCTGGGGTACGGCAGGCCTTATGCGGCACATGGACCTGGAACGGAACCCTTCCCTTGCACATTTATAGGCCTTTTCTCTTTTCAGAACCTGATACTGTCACCAAGACCATGTACAATAGAGCTAAGGGAGAGCCCAATGGGAACAGCATTCTGAGGACCATTGTCTCCCATACAGTGCGAGTGCTCGAGTCACTTGGCCCATTTTTTACAGCGCTCAAGCAACTCCTCTTGCAAAACGTCGACCCTTTACTCCTGTAGACCTGTCAAGACTCCCTGCTGTAACATTTCAGTAATCTATATTGACAAACTCTCTGTAATATACACCAAACCAGTCTATTATTTCTTCAGCTAAGGTAAAGCTACCAATTTCCTTGTCCTTGATAGCAAAGATGTCCCTCATAAGGTCACTATCGGAGCCCTTGTTCCCACAACAGTACCTTGTCCTGGCCAGTGGACAAGTCGATGGAACCTCCATCTGAGGAGGATGCAGCGGTCGGTCTCAGCCAACCTTGCTCCAACTGGAAGGATCCCAAGGGACTGGGTGACAATACAGGACACCCGATAGGCTGGGGAATCCAGAGTACCCTGAGGTTGGAAGGATTGGCAGGGGTGACAAGTCAACAGAACCACAATTCCCTCTTTTGCGGCCTGACCTTTCGAGGAAATAAGACTAAAGAGGCTCTGGAACAGAGTAAACTGGGATTATCAGACATGTGTCTTTACTCTGTGCAGAATCGGTATGCTTTAGACTATATACTCCCCCAGGAGGGTGAGATCTAGAACATAGAACAATACAGCACAGAACAGGCCCTTCGGCCCACGATGTTGTGCCGAACTTCTAACCTAGATTAAGTACCCATCCATGTACCTATCCAAATGCCGCTTAAAGGTCGCCAATGATTCCGACTCTACCACTCCCACGGGCAGCGCATTCCATGCCCCCACCACTCTCTGGGTAAAGAACCCACCCCTGACATCTCCCCTATACCTTCCACCCTTCACCTTAAATTTATGTCCCCTTGTAACACTCTGTTGTACCCGGGGAAAAAGTTTCTGACTGTCTACTCTATCTATTCCTCTGATCATCTTATAAACCTCTATCAAGTCACCCCTCATCCTTCGCCGTTCCAACGAGAAAAGGCCGAGAACTCTCAACCTATCCTCGTACGGCTTCCTCTCCATTCCAGGCAACATCCTGGTAAATCTTCTCTGCACCCTCTCCAAAGCTTCCACATCTTTCCTAAAGTGAGGCGACCAGAACTGCACACAGTACTCCAACTGTGGCCTAACCAAAGTCCTGTACAGCTGCAACATCACTTCACGACTCTTGAATTCAATCCCTCTGCTAATGAACAATAATACTCCATAGGCCTTCTTACAAACTCTATCCACCTGAGTGGCAACCTTCAAAGATCTATGTACATAGACCCCAAGATCCCTCTGTTCCTCCACCTGACTAAGAACCCTACCATTAACCCTGTATTCCACATTCTTATTTGTTCTTCCAAAATGGACAACCTCACACTTGGCAGGGTTGAACTCCATCTGCCACTCCTCAGCCCAGCTCTGCATCATATCTAAGTCCCTCTGCAGCCGACAACAGCCCTCCTCACTGTCCACAACTCCACCTATCTTTGTATCATCTGCAAATTTACTGACCCACCCTTCGACTCCCTCATCTAAGTCAATAAATAAAAATTACAAACAGCAGAGGACCCAGAACTGATCCCTGTGGAACTCCACTTGTAACTGGGCTCCAGGCTGAATATTTACCATCTACCACCACTCTCTGCCTTCGACCGGTTAGCCAGTTTTCTATCCAATTGGCCAAATTTTCCTCTATCCCATGCCTCCTGACTTTCCGCATAAGCCTACCATGGGGAACCTTATCAAATGCCTTACTAAAATCCATGTACACTACATCCACTGCTCTACCCTCATCCACATGCTTGGTCACCTCCTCGAAGAATTCAATAAGACTTGTAAGGCAAGACCTACCCTTCACAAATCCGTGCTGGCTGTCCCTAATCAAGCAGTGTCTTTCCAGATACTCATAAATCCTATCCCTCAGTACCCTTTCCATTACTTTGCCTACCACAGAAGTAAGACTAACAGGCCTGTAATTCCCGGGGTTATCCCTATTCCCTTTTTTGAACAGGGAATCTGCACCATTGTCCAAGATAAATGCACTATGGGCATTCCCGATCTGACTGGCAATATTACTAAGATACAAGAAGAGATCCAGGCATTCCTTGACAGAATGACTGAAGGGACCAGTTGGGGAAACTGCAGATCGGGCTGATGGTACAATTGGCTTATCAATTTAGCTATGTCTGTTTGTTGGTATTGGTTTTGTTAGGTATTTAATTGCTAGGCTTATGAGGTCCCTTAATGACATAGATTTACCCCAGAAGATGCTCCTTTTGCGATCCGATAGCTCACCCACACGTGTCGATGGCGATGATAAATATGACCAGATGAGCTGCGAAGATGATGGTGCCGCTCTACAGGATGTTGATGGCTGGACCACCTTGAAGGGCATTCGTTTGGAGTAGCCTTCTCTTTCAGTGATCGTGGTGCAATCAAAGGGAGGAATGAGGGTGTGGGCATCTGGGTGATAAAGTCTATAGCCTTAAAACTTGTCTTTAAACATTCAGACTAAAATGTAATGCTGAATGATTAAATACATTTACTGCACTAGAAAATATTTGAGGAGAAAGTGAGGTCTGCAGATGCTGGAGATCAGAGCTGAAAATGTGTTGCTGGAAAAGCGCAGCAGGTCAGGCAGCATCCAGGGAACAGGAGAATCGACGTTTCGGGCAGGGGTTCCTGAAGAAGGGCTTATGCCCGAAACGTCGATTCTCCTGTTCCCTGGATGCTGCCTGACCTGCTGCGCTTTTCCAGCAACACATTTCCTGCACTAGAAAATAAACAGGCAGGAAGGCTCAGAAAGAGGAGAGAACTTAAAGATAGGGTCACCTGGGCTCACCAAGCGATAACAGGATGCTGTAAGGCAATTAAGAACGTTTGCCTCAGCATCGGTGAATCTGTGTGAACAGGACCCCCAAGTGATAACATTCACAGCCGTTCCCTTGTGAGACCATTTTAGTGCTGAGGCTGTTGAATCCCGTAGAAAATTAACTCTCAGTGTATATCTGCACTGGATTGAAATGAATTGCATTTTGGGACATTCTGATGATATTGAGTAGCCATTACTGGTTATTAAATACAAACTCTGTAAAA
This sequence comes from Chiloscyllium plagiosum, assembly GCF_037043375.1. Classification (NCBI taxonomy): domain Eukaryota; kingdom Metazoa; phylum Chordata; class Chondrichthyes; order Orectolobiformes; family Hemiscylliidae; genus Chiloscyllium; species Chiloscyllium plagiosum. Next base: position 93,466,793 of record NW_028270165.1, on the reverse strand, counting down.
GGAAATGTTGATAAAGCTTGACCTTACTTGCTGCAGCCAAGGCTCCAGCGGAGGAAACAGGCCGCGGCATACTTCCAGTTTCGGGATAGCCACGCCCCCTCCTCGGCCAAGGCGACACGTAAATCCCTTCCGTTCCGAACGCAGCTCATAAACAGCGCCCATTCGGGACAAAGCCCCGCCTCTGGGATACAAACCTCCATCCCCCTCGCGCACCAAACCCCACGCATTCACCGCGGTCCCCGCGCAACCTCCCACAAAGCCGCGTGCCTCCACGCGAGACGGGCTGCACCGCCCGCTGAGCCTCGCCAATTAGCGCGCGACCCTCTCACGAGACACGCCCTGCCCCAAAGCCCGCCCTCCCGCTAAACCCCGCCCACCCAGGTATATTTGGAAGCACTAGCTTCTGCAGCGCTGCTCCTTCTGCGTGTCGCTGTGCTACAGGATCATAAGACACAGAATTAATAGCAAAACATCACAGTGTCATGCAACCGATGCAATATTTGGAACAAACCTGGACCGCTGTTGAGTCTTTCATCTTTTGGAAGGGGTTGCAGGTTTTAGTTCATCAATATATAAATTCCAGAACTTTAGATCAGATTCCCTACAGTGTGGAAACAGGCCCTTCGGCCCAACAAGTCCACACCAAACCGCCGAAGAGCAAAACACCCAGCCCCATTCCCCGTCACCTAACACTACGGGGCAATTTAGCTTGGCCAATTCACCCTAACACGCACGTCTTTAGACAGTGGGAGGATACCCGCGCAGACGTTGGGGGGGCTAATTGAACCCGGGGCTCTGGCGCTGTGAGGCAGCAGTGCTAACCACAAAAAAAAACATGAAATTTTCTGTTTTTCAGCAGCAGCTGCATCCCAGGAGTGGGGAGTCACTGATTTGAGGTTTTAAATTTGAAGTCAGACAGCAGAGGTTCCTGGGAGAGGAGGGACGACTTATTTGTATTTCCTTCTTGCTGTATCAGTCAGTGGGTACTGTTGAGGGGGGAAAACGACCTACCAGGGGTATGCACTGGGGCCCAGGTCTCTGGCACAGAACTGTCCCTGTTGCACCAGAAGGGAAGGAAGGAAACGAGAAGAGTGTTCATCTTTGGGGACTCAATAGTTAGAGGATCAGATAGAAGGCTTGTTGGGAATGAACAAGACTCGCGGTTAGTGTGTTGCCTCCCAGGTGCCAGGGTGCGTGAAGTCTCAGATCGTATCTTTGGGGTCCTGAAGGGAGAGGGTTTCCAACCCCAAGTCATGGTCCATGAAGGTACCAACAACATAGGTAGAAATGTGAGAAACAGAACTCACTCACAAATCAATCAGCCTGAGACAAAGCCTTCGAAACAAGAACAATTTATTATAGTCTTGCAAGTATCGGACACTTCTGCAATCAAGCAGAAATGCGCGCCAAAACAGAGCCTGTTAGCTTTCTTATTGAGTTTACAAGTTGCGGGATCAAGCCTCCCTTTTCCCATCCTATCATAAGCCGATTACCTCACTTGTCAGTTATTTTCTTATCTGGCCATCCTGCTGTCCTTGTCTGCATTCTTTGTTACAGCTTGTTCTTTTATCCAGTTTCTCTTTTCATACTATAAACTTTATTGTGAAATGCCCCTGTTGCTTCTTTTTATGGTCAACTACAACACTTTAAAGTTATTTCCCAGCTTAAAACTATTTTCTTTAAAAGACCCTCTATATTCATTAAAGTCTAAGCCTTAACTATGCGACAGGCTACAAGAATTCTGCGACCGTTTGTATAATGTTCCCCTTCACTTGCCCCCACTACACCCCCTCACCTGGTGGTGCTATTCGAGTGGGTTTAAACTAGCTCAGCGGGGGATGGGAACCGGGGGGCGTAGCTGTCGTACACAGGAGTATGAGAGTAGGAAGGACAGGGACAGGATTTCAGGGTCACAGGAATGTGCTGGCAGACAGCGAAGTGGTTTGAAGTGTTTCTACTTCAACGCCAGAGTATCCACAATAAGGTAGGTGAGCTTGCAACACGGATAGGTACCTGGGACTTGGATATTGTGGCCATTTCGGAGACATGGAGAGAGCAGGGTGAGGAATGGATGTTGCAGGTTCCAGGGTTTTGATCTTTCATTAAGAACAGCCAAGGCGGTAAAAGAGGGAGAGGCGTGGCCTTGTTAGTCAAGGATAGTATAACGGTGGCTGACAGAACTTTTGATGAGGACTCATCTACTGAGGTAATGTGGGCTGAGGTTAGAAACTGGAGAGGAGAGGTCACACTGCTTGGAGTTTTTTTATAGGCCTCCGCAGAGTTCCAGGGAGGTAGAAGAGAGGATTAGCAAAATTATTCTAGGTAGGAGTGAAAGGAACAGGGTGGTCATTATGGGGGACTTTAACTTCCCCAACATTGACTGGAAATGCTTTCACTCTAGTACGTCGGATGGATCAGTTTTTGCCCAGTGTGTGCAGGAGAGTTTTCTGACACAGTATGTCGAAGGGCCGACAAGAGGGGTGGTCACTCTGGATCTGGTGCTTGGTAATGAACCAGGCCAGGTGTTTGATTTAGTGGAAGGTGAACACTTTGGAGAGAGTGACCATAATTCAGTTCGGTTTCATTTAGCGATGTAAAGAGATAGGAACATGCCACAGGTCAAGAGCTATCGATGGGGCAAGGGCAATTAAAATGCAATTAGGCAAGACTTAGGATGCATAGAATAGGGTAGCAAAATGCAGGGGATGGGAACAATTGAAGTGTGGAGCTGGTTTAAGGAAAGGATATTGTGTGTCCTTGATAGGTATGTCCCTGTCAGGCAGGGAGGAAGTGATAAGGTAAGGGAACCGTGGTTTACAAGAGAAATTGCATCTCTTGTTACAAAGAAGGAAGAGGCTAATGTGTTGATGAGGCAAGTTGGTTCAGATGAGGCGATGGAGAGTTACAGATCAGCTAGGAAGGATTTAAACAGAGTTAAGAGCAATGAGAGGACATGAGCAGTCTTTAACACATAAAGGAAAACCCTAAAGCTTTCTATAGGTATGTGAGGAATAAAAGGATGATTAGGGTAGGAGTAGGGCCAGTCAAAGACAGAAGTGGGAAGTTGAGTGTGGGCCCTGTGGAGATTGGAGAGGTGTTAATGAATATCTCTCATCGGTCTTCACTCAGGAAAAGGAGAATATTGTAGAGGAGAAGAATGAGGTACGAGATATTAGACTCGAAAGGATCGAGGTTAGTTGCACACAGGTGTTATCAATTCTAGAAGGAGTGAAAGTAGACAAGTGCCCCGGACCGGATGGGATTTATCCAAGGATTCTCTGGGAAGCAAGGGAGGAGATAGCAGAGCCTTTGGCTTTGATATTTGAATCGTCATTGTCTACAGGTTTCGTACCAGAGTGGAGAATTGCAAATGTTGTGTCCTTGTTCAAGAAATGCAGCAGAGATGACCCAGGTAATTATAGACCAGTGAGCCTTACTTCTGTTGAAGGAAAGCTTTTGGAAAGGAATATTAGAGATAGGATTTATAATCATCCAGCAAGCAACAATTTGATTTCAGATAGTCAACATGGTTTCATCAAGGGCAGATCGTCTCTCACAAACCTCATTGGGTTTTTTGAGAAAGTGACCAAGCATGTAGATGAAGGTAGGGCAGTTGACGTGGTGTACATGGACCTCTGTAAAGCCTTTGATAAAGTTCCACATGGTATGCTGTTGGAGTAAATGCAGAGGCATAGGATTGAGGGTGATTTAGCAGTTTGGATTACAAACTGGGCTTTCTGAAAGAAGGCAGCGAGTGGTGGTTTATGGAAAATATTCAGCCTGGAGTCCGGTTACTAGTGGTGTGCCACAAGGATCTGTTTTGGGACTACTGCGGTTTGTCGTTTTTTTAAATGGCTTAAACACAGGCATAAGTGGATGGATTAGTAAATTTGCAGACGACACTAAAGTCGGTGGAGTAGTGGACAGTTTGGAAGAATGTTACAGGTTGCAGGGGGACTTGGATAAACTGCAGAATTGGACTGAGAGGTGGCAAATGGAGTTCAATGCAGCTAAATGTGAGGTGATTCACTTTGGGAAGAATAACAGGAAGGCAGTGATCTTGGAGTCCATGTACATAGATCCCTGAAAGTTGCCACTCAGGTGGATAGTGCTGTGAAGAAGGCATACGGGGTGTGAGGTTTCATTCGTAGAGGGATTGAGTTCCGGAACCGCAACATCATGCTGCAACTATACAAAACGCTGGAGCAGCCACACTTGGAATATTGTGTATAGTTCTGGTCCCCATATTTCAGGAAGGATGTGGGAAGCATTGGAAAAGGTGCAGAAGAGATTTACCAGGATGTTGCCTGGTCTGGAGGGAGGGTCTTATGAGGAAAGGCTGAGAGACTTGGGTCTGTTCTCATTGGAAAAAAGGCGGCTAAGGGGGGATTTGATAGAGATATATAAGATGATCAGAGGATTAGATAGGGGAGACAGTGAAAGACTTTTTCCGAGGATGGTGACATCAGCTTCCCAAAGTGAATCACCTCACATTTAGCTGCATTGAACTCCATTTGCCACCTCTCAGCCCAAGTTTATCCAAGTCCCCCTGCAACCTGCACAAATTGAGGGGTGACAGATTTAAGACAGATGTCAGAGGCAAGTTCTTTATGCAGAGAGTGGTAAGTGCGTGAAATGCCCTACCTGCTAAGGTAGTCAACCCTGCCACATGAGGGAAATTTAAACAGTCCTTAGATAAGCGCATGGTTGATTTTGGGATAGTGTAGGGGAACGAACTGAGAATAGTTCACAGGTCAGCGCAACATCAAGGGCCGAAGGGCCTGTTCTGCGCTGTATTGTTCTATGTTCTTTGTTCTATGTTTTAAACTTAGTGCAGGAGGCTGAACGAAATGAACAGTTTTAAATGAAAAACCTCTTGGAGCTCAAAGCTTTCAATGAGAGTCTGAGCCCGGTGGTAAGTTCAGGGTAACCTTTATTGCAACCCAACTTTGTTACAGCTTCAGATCCCCCCCAGCAAAAAGGCAGGGAAAAAGTATCTGCTTTTTGAACACCTCAAGGTCAAAGTACACACACCACACCTCCCCTCCTCCCCCTGCCACCACACTTCCCCTCCCACCACGCTGTCTTTGCTATTGGCCAGCACCAAGTTGTCCCTTTGTAATCGGATCCTTGGTACAGCCATAACCCGGAGAAAGTATTGCCTCACTCAGCAATTTCAACCCATACCCTGTCTCCAAGTAAGTTTCTCCCCGCTCATTTGCCAGGAAGGGGCAGTGTAGTGTCAACCAGACTGCTGTGGGTCTGGAATCACGTGTAGGCCAGACCGGGTAAAGGATGCAGCTGGAACGACTGAGTGAATCCTTTCCCACAATGGCGGTTCCCTTCCCTAACAAGGGAGAGAGTGAATCAGATGGGGGCTTTCTCCCCCGCACCATCCCCTCCCTGAAACGGTCTCATCGTTTCTGACCGAATACCAAATCTGCCATCTGTCGTGGGGGGATTCGAACCCGGGTTTCCCCAGAACCGGGTTGAGAGTCCAATCTATATTGGCACTCGGCCGTCACTCCTTCAATCCCCCTGTGATGGCACGTTAACTCGCTGGTGCCTCTGCAGGTTGTAGTCGTCAGTGAAGCCCTTCTCGCACTGAGAGCAGGAAAATAGCCTCTCCCCTGTATGGACCCGCTGGTGCCTCAGCAGGTGGGAGGCCTGGGTAAAGGCCTTCCCGCACACAGGGCAGCTGAAGGGCCTCTCCCCCGTGTGGACCCGCCGGTGGGTCTGGAGGTGGGAGAAGCAGTTGAAGCCCTTCCCGCACTCGGGGCAGCTGAAGGGCCTATCCCCCGTGTGGATACTCTTGTGGCTCTGCAGGTTGAAGGAGGTGGTGAAGCCCTTCCCACACTGAGAGCAGGTGAACGGCCTCTCCCCGGTGTGGACACGCTGGTGGGTCAGCAGGGTGGAAGATCTGTTGAAGGCCTTCCCGCACTGAGAGCAGCTGAAGGGCCTCTCCCCCGTGTGGATCCGCTGGTGCTTCCGCAGTTTGAAGGAGTAGGTGAAGCCCTTCCCACATTGAGAGCAGGTGAACGGCCTCTCCCCTGTGTGGATCCGCTGGTGGGTCAGCAGGGAGGAGGATTCGCTAAAGGCCTTCCCGCACTCAGGGCAGCTGAAGGGCCTCTCCCCCGTGTGGACCCGTTGGTGCTTCCGCAGGTTGGAGGAGCAGGTGAAGCCCTTGCCACACTGAGAGCAGGTGAACGGCCTCTCCCCGGTGTGGATCCTCTGGTGGATCAGCAGGGAGGAAGGTGTGCTCAAGGCCTTCCCGCACTTGGGGCAGCTGAAGGGCCTCTCCCCCATGTGGATCCGCTGGTGGGCCAGCAGTTGGGAGGATGTGCTGAAGGCCTTCCCGCAGTCGGTGCAGGGGAATGGCCTCTCCCCAGTGTGACTGCGCCGATGAGTCTCCAGGGCAGACGGGAAACGGAAGCCTTTCCCACAGTCACCACACTTCCACGGTTCCTCCACAGGGTGGGATTCCTCAGGTTTCTCCATGGCCACAGCTTCAGCTGCACACAAACACGTGCAGAGCCCTCCCTGCCGTGAAATCCCCTTTCCAGGCCGTATAACTGTTTCAGGCTCCTCGCACAGTGCGCTGCAACAGTGGGGTCTCTCGTCCAGTCCCACTGATGCGGAAAACGTCCTCAAACAGGAACCAAAAAGCGTTGATCCCTCTCATAGAAATCACACTCAAAAATCATTGTTGTCCTGATGGATTGAGTGACTGTCAGACATTGACATCAAAGTGAGGACTGCAGACGCTGGACAGTCAGTCGAAAAACGTGGCACTGGAAAAGCACAGCAGGTCAGGCAGCATCCGAGGAGCAGGAGAGTCAATGTTTCGGGTATAAGCCCTTCATCTGTTGATTTTGAAACTTCAGTCTTCAGATTTTCAAATACTCTGCAAAAAGAGATTACAAAAGTCATGACTATCAGTGCAGGGTAGAAATTCAGAACAAGCAATTCTACTTTCTGTGGAATATTCTTTTGTTATTCCACAAAATTGAAAGCACCATCCCACTCTCTCTCCCCCCCTGTTCTCACTCCGTTCTAACTAAATCCCCTGCAGGTGCTGATTCAGGATCTTACAGGGGCAGAAAAACCCAAAGCATCAAGACTGACATCTCTCTGAATTTTGGATAACTCCACCTGAAATTAATATCTTTCACAACACTGGGATCCTGCTGAGAGTGAGCAGGTCTGATTGTGGGAAGCAAAAAAAAAGGTGTCCATTCAGGGTGAACCTGCAATGCAGCTTCTTGAGGAAGGACCAGACACAAAATGGTTAATGACCCCGAGAAGGTGGGAGCAAAATGAGACATCAAGGCGTTAACACCAACACATTTCAGTCAAACTCTTCTGCTCCCAGTCAGGGCAAAACATGCTCTGAAAGTCCAGCCTTCACAACCACACTTCTGCTTCCACTGAAGACAATGAGAGTCAGACAGCGCAGAAACAGACCCTTTGGCCCAACCTGCCCAGATATCCTAAATTAATCTAGTCACGTTTGCCATCACTTGGCCCCTATGGGGGCTGGGTGCTGGCAGCTGGGACTAAATTGGGTTGGCTATCTTGTCAGCAAGGACGAGTTGGACCGAAGGGTCTGTTTCTGTGCTGTACATCTCTATGACTCCAGTTCCATTTGCCATCACTTGGCCCTGACCCATCTGAACCCTTCATATTCAGATGCCCGTCCAGGAGCATTTTAACTTGTCATCGTACCAGCACCCACCACTTCCTCTGGCAGCTCATGCCATTGCTCAAGCGACTCCACGTTGAAAGTGTCTGTTCTGATGCACCAGGTGACATCAGGATAATCTCAGATCGTTCCAGATCGCATCGATACTCAGTCAGTGGCTTTCCCAATCAGGATGTTGTACGTGATCAAACAGGTCAGTGGGTAGGCGATCCCCCACCTCTTAGTTCAAGTATCTCTACAAGATCTCCCTTGCTGGAGGGTCCCTTGGAGACTTCAACTGGACTTCATTGAGTTGCAGAAATGAGTTGAGTTGCTATAAATATGTTTTTCTTATTGCTGATGTCTTTTCGAAATGGATTGAAGCCTACCCTCCTCCTAACGCTACTGCTGAGACTGTGGTGTAGATTTTGTTTCAGGAAATAATTCCCTGCTTCAGTATACCTGCGAGCATTAGCTCGGACAATGGACCACACTTTGTAGGTAATATTAACGGAGAACTCTGTTCCCAGCTTTGTATTTGTCGGCAACTGCATGGTGCTTATCATCCTCAGGCGGCCGGACTTGTTGAATGTTTTAACCAGGCTCAAGACTAAACTTGCCAAATTAACGGCCGAGTCTGGCCTCTCCTGGTTATGCTAATCCCTGTGGCCTTATTCCAGATGTGATCCATGTCTGTGGGCAAGACACGACTGTCTCCAGCTGAGAGTCTCTCTGGTCACCCCCTCCGTACCCGTTGGAACGATTCAACTCCCTTCTCAGTCCACTTCCACCACATGACCGAAGCAATGATTGGTTATGTTCTTGCTCTAACTAGTGTTATGCGTGCCTTTCACTCCCAGGAGCGTGCGGCCTACAGTGATGTTCCCTCCCTTTCAGCCTTGTCACGGGTAGAGCCTGGTTCGTTGGTGCTCATCAAGAACTGGACTGGCAAAGGTCTCCATCCTCGTTGGAGGCCCCTTCCAGGTTTTCCTTCCCACCCCTACAGCGGTCAAAGTCGCTGGGTGCTCAGCTTGGGTCCACCTGCACCATTGTAAATTGATTGACCGCACCAATCAAAAGTGGGGAAGAGGAGGAGAGAATCCTGGAATCCCAACAAAAGGAGTGGACCCTGTCCAGTTGGGTTTTTGAATCTTGCTGTTGTTCTAATGTTAATCATATTACAGATACTTGAACTAAGAGGAGGGACATGTGGGGCATCGCTTATCTCCTCACCTTTCTGATCACGTACAACATCCTGATGGGGAAAGCCACTAAGTATGGATGCGACCAGGAATGATCAGAGATTATCCACCACCCATGCTGAGGAGATGTCATCCAGTGCACCGGACCAGACGCCTTTGACGTGTGGAACGTGATGAAGATTGATTATTGCAATGGACTCTTACATCAGAAAGACCAGATGGTCCATCTAGACAGTAGAAATCAGTGGGAGTTACCATGTCATTACCATGTTTTTTTTTATTTTACCTGTAGAAGCAAGCCTAGTGCGGATAAAAATAATCAACCCCGTTATTATGGTAAATATTTTAAGGACACGCAGGAACACCATCCCATTTTGCAGGACAGGCCGACTCCAGAAAAGGGAAGCCTGATAGGGGAAACTCCTCAATCCACAAAGAACTTATTGATACAGGCCCACAGAACGCTCTACCAGAGGCAGTAGTATGTCACTCCTCTCTATCAGGAGATGACTTACTTGCCCCGTCCCCAGTCCCCGATTCCATTCTATTCATCAGACTTCCTGCTGCCGACCCTGCGAAGAGAAATATCACTTTCCAATACCTCCGGTCTGTGTATACAAACAGCTGGTGTAACACTGGCTGGGGTACAGTAGGACTTATGTGGCACATGGACCTGGAATGGAACCCTTCCCTCGCGCATTTATAGGGCTTTTCTCTTTTCAGAACCTGATACTGTCACCAAGACCATGTACAATAGGTCTAAGGGAGAGCCACTTGGCCCATTTTTTACAGCGCTCAAGCAACTCCTCTTGCAAAACATCAACCCTTTACTCCTGTAGAACTGACCAGACTCCCTGCTGTAACATTTCAGTAACCGATTTTGCCAAACTCTCCCTAATATATACCAAACCAGACTATTATTTCTTCAGCTAAGGTAAAGCTACCAATTTCCTTGTCCTGGATGGCAAAGATGTCCCTCATAAGGTCACTATCAGAGCCCATGTTCCCACAACAGTACCTTGTCCTGGCCAGTGGACAAGTCGATGGAACCTCCATCTGAGGAGGATGCAGTGGTCGGTCTCAGCCAACCTTGCTCCACCTGGAAGGATCGGCAGGGGTGACAAGTCAACAGAACCGCAATTCTCTCTTTGACGGCCTGACCTTTCGAGGAAATAAGACTAAAGAGGCTCTGGAACAGAGTAAACTGGGATTATCAGACCTGTGTCTTTTACTCTATGCAGAATCGGTATGCCTTAGACTATATACTCCCCCAGGAGGGTGAGGTCTGCACCATTGTCCAAGATAAATGCACTACGGGTATTCCCGATCTCACTGGCAATATTACTAAGATACAAGAAGAGATCCAGGCATTCCTTGACTGAATGACTGAAGGAAATGTGTTGCTGGAAAAGCGCAGCAGGTCAGGCAGCATCGAGGGAACAGGAGAATCGACGTTTCGGGCATTAGCCCTTCCTCAGGAATGAGGAAAGTTGGTCCAGCAGGCTAAGATAAAAGATAGGGAGGAGGGACTTGGGGGAGGGGCGTCGGTGGTTGGGTTGATTGGTCTGGGTGTCCCAGAGGTGTTCCCTGAAACGCTCCGCAAGTAGCCGGCCCGTCTCCCCAATATAGAGGAGGCCACATCGGGTGCAAAGGATGCAATAGATGATATGTGTGGAGGTGCAGGTGAATCTGTGGCGGATATTGAAGTTTCCTTTGGGGCCTTGGAGGGAGGTGAGGGGGGAGGTGTGGGCGCAAGTCTTGCACCTCCTGCGGTTGCTGGGGAAGGTGCCGGGAGTGGAGGTTGGGTTTGTGGAGGGTGTGGATCTGACGAGGGAGTCACGGAGGGAGTGGTCTTTACGGAATGCTGATAGGGGAGGGGAGGGAAATATATCCTTGGTGGTGGGGTCCGTTTGGAGGTGGCGGAAATGGCGGCGGATGATGCGCTGTACATGGAGGTTAGTGGGGTGGTAGGTGAGGACCAGTGGGGTTCTGTCCTGGTGGCGGTTGGAGGGCCGCCTACTTGCGGAGCGTTTCAGGGAACACCTCTGGGACACGCGGACCAACCAACCCAACCACCCTGTAGCTCAACATTTCAATTCCCCCTCCCACTCCACCAAGGATATGCAGGTCTTTGGACTCCTCCGTCAGACCACAGCGAAACGACGGTTGGAGGAAGAACGCCTCATCTTCCGGCTAGGAACCCTCCAACCACAAGGGATGAACTCGGATTTCACCAGTTTCCTCATTTCCCCTCCCCCCAGCCTGTCTCAGTCAAATCCATCAAATTCAGCACCGCCTTCCTAACCTGCAATCTTCTTCCCGACCTCTCCGCCCTCACCCCAGTCTGACCTATCACCCTCACCTTGACCTCTTTCCACCTATCACATTTCTGACGCCCCTCCCCCAAGTCCCTCCTCCCTATCTTTTATCTTAGCCTGCTGGACCAACTTTCCTCATTCCTGAAGAAGGGCTAATGCCCGAAACGTCGATTCTCCTGTTCCCTCGATGCTGCCTGACCTGCTGCCTTTTCCAGCAACACATTTCCATCTCTGATCTCCAGCATCTGCAGACCTCACTTTCTCCTGAATGACTGAAGGGACCAGTTGGGGAAACTGCAGATCGGGCTGATGGTACAACTGGCTTATCAATTTAGCTATGTCTGTTTGTTGGTATTGGTATTGTTAGGTATTTAATTGCTAGGCTTATGAGGTCCCTTAGTGATATAGATTTGCCCCAGAAGATGCTCCTTTTGCGATCCGATGGCTCACCCACACGTGTCGATGGTAATGATAAATATGACCAGATGAGCTGCGAAGATGGTGGTGCCGCTCTACAGGATGTTGATGGCTGGACCACCTTGAAGGGCATTCGTTTGGACTAGCCTTCTCTTTCAGTGATCGTGGTGCAATCAAAGGGAGGCATGAGTGTGTGGGCATCTGGGTGATAAAGTCTATAGCCTTAAAACTTGTCTTTAAACATTCAGACTAAAATGTAATGCTGAATTATTGAATACATTTACTGCACTAGAAAATAAACAGGCAGGAAAGCTCAGAAAGAGGGCAGAACTTAAAGATAGGGACACCTGGGCTCACCAAGTGATAACAAGATGCTGTGAGGCAATTAAGAACGTTTTCCTCAGCATCGGTGAATCTGTATGAACAGGACCCCAAGTGATAACATTCACAGCCGTTCCCTTGTGAAATGAATGTAAGTCTTTGAATCTGACCCTGAAACAAGACTCGGTACTATCCATAGCTTTGCAATTAATGGTTGGATCTTGTCCATTATAACATATTCTTACTACCCCTTGCAAGCGGGGCTTTCACAAAATAAATCTTTGCTGGCGTGAGAGTTCAAAAGGGAGAGACACAGACAGACACAGAATTGAATTGCATTTTGGGACTTTATGATGAGAGGTTTTTATTCCAGGCTTCCAAAGAGTGCGATCTCCAGGACAAACCAAGAGAGAGGCTTTACAGGTCTGACTCCACAAAGGATTCCCTGGGCTGCATCAAATCTCCACTTTAACATGGGAGGTAGGACAAAATGGCTTCTGCTTGGCTCACTCAGTCAGAACTGAGTCAGGCAGATACTCGTGACTCAGAACAAATAAGGATCCACAGACTGGTGTAAATCCGGTGAAAAAAAATTGCAAATGCAGAAGTAACAAATGTAAACCTAACCATTAATCGTAGAAATTACAGTTTAATCCTAACCACCAGACAGAACAAACACGATTCCAAAAACAGGTTGTCTACAAGAAATTATGATAGATGGACGCCACAGTGGTTAGCACTGCTGCCTCACAGCGCCAGAGACCCGGGTTCAATTCCCGCCTCAGACGACTGACTGTGTGGAGTTTGCACATTCTCCCAGTGTCTGCGTGGGTTTCCTCCGGGTGCTCCGGTTTCCTCCCACAGTCCAAAGATGTGCAGGTCAGGTGAATTGGCCATGCTAAATTGCCCATCGTGTTAGGTAAAGGGTAAATGTAGGGGTATGGGTGGGTTGCGCTTCGGCGGGGTGGTGTGGACTTGTTGGGCTGAAGGGCCTGTTTCCACACTGTAAGTAATCTAATCTAATCTAATTAGATTAGATTCCCTACAGTGGGGAAACAGGCCCTTTGGCCCAACCAGTCCACACTGACCCTCCGAAGAGTAACCCACCCAGACCCATTTTCCCTCTGACTAATAATGTATCAAACACTATGGGCAACTTAGTATGACAAATCCACCTGACCTGCACATCTTTGGACTGTGGGAGGAAACCGGAGCACCCAGAGGAAACCCACGCAGACACGGGGAGAATGTGCAAACTCCACACAGACGGTCACCCAAGGCTGGAATCGAACCTGGGACCCTGGTGCTGTGAGGCAGCAGTGCTAACCACTGTGCCGCCCTCGGCTAAGTCAAATGTGCGCGAGGACATGGCAGGATCTGATTGGTTGTTACTATGTGATCATGCTCAATGTCTGACTCTAAACAATGGACATAAGTTCTATCCAAACTCTGTAAAAAAGTCGGCGGATTCTTTTGGCACACTAGAAGTACTCATCGGTGGCCCCGTGGTTAGCCCTGCTGCCTCACAGCACCAGGGTCCCAGGTTCAATTCCAGCCTTGGGGGGCTGGCTGCGTGGAGTTTGCACATTCTCCCCATGTCTGCGTGGGTTTCCTCCCACAATCCAAAGATGTGCAGATGTGGTGAATTGGCCATAATGTTGGGTGCATTGGTTAGAGGGAGATGGGTCTGGGTGGGCTACTCTTCAGAGGGTAGGTGTGGACTGGTTGGGCCGAAGGGCCTGTTTCCACATGTTGGGAATCTAAACTAATCCTTCTGTGCTGATCAGAGTCTACTGACCCGGCTGTATCAAAGAATAAACTATTGTTTGTGTGATTGACAAAAGAGTCATTTCCAGGTGTGTTTATTGACCAATCCCAGAAATCCGAAGATCCGGACAGCAGTCCAGATCAGAACAACCAGACAGGAAATGGTTAATATCCCCAGAATGTGGGGAGCAAAATAAGACACCAAGGCATTAACACCAACACCAGGGAAAAACTGAACATAGAGACGTGACAAACATTAGTGGCAAGCCAGAATCACAGATGTACAGCACAGAAACAGTCCCTTCAGTCCATGCTGACCAGATATCCTAAATCAATCTCGTCCCATTTGCCAGCACTTGGCCCATGTCCCTCTAAATGTTTCCCGACATATATCCATCCAGATACCTTTTAAAAGCTTGTAATTGTACCAGCAGTCACCACTTCCTCTGGCAGCTCATTCTTTACACACACCACCCTCTGTGCATAGGAGTTGCCCCTTAGGTATATGGTGAGGGTGAGATTTAAAAGAAACCTATGAGCAATCCCAGATCAAAGATCTTGTCTGTTTACGCTCGCCATGCCCCACATTATTTTATACAAGGTTGTAGGGTCACCCCTGTGGGATATAGTTAAAGCAGTGTTACTTCTGCAACCATAATTGCTTCTGCGAGGTAAATGAACTAACGCCAGTGTATAATTGTTTCAGCCAAGAGTGGAGTTAACAAGAATGAAAGCAATGTGAAGGAAATATATAATTACTTTTGTATTAGCTAAAATGTGCATACAAGAATGAAATGTGCCTGCAAACAATGGTAGATGTTACAAACAGATAAGGTGCTGTGAGGGGAGAGGGTGTAGGTTAAGCTAAATTCCTCTTACTAATAGTAATAAGCATCTGTTCCCTGCTTCTGCCAAAACAAAAAAAAAGCCACAATCAAGGAGGTCAGAAGGCTCAGTGTCGGCGAAAAATGGGAGGAAATGTTGCTTTCGCAAACAAGGAAGCAGCTGGCAGTGAGAGGATATACACTAACACTTTGTTCACGCACAAGGCCGGATAAGGCAAGAAATAGACAAGAGTAATGGGCGCCACCGGGAAAGAATGGAGGGACAAACCGATCTTTTGCGGGTCAGCTTGTAACATCAGGACGGGGGTAAATGGGAATGAGGGAAAGAAGCTGAATGTGCTGGAGCAAGGTGGAGGAAGGACAGAGGATGTAAAACCGGTTTGAAGCTGCAATGAGAAATATTGCATGTGCTGTACTTGTACCTGTTGCAGTTACTGGTGCATTTTAAACATCAAAACAGGAGATATCCAGCCCTCCCCCTTCCCAATCTCTATCCTTCAGTCCCTCCTCACCCGGGTAACTAAGACACATACCTGAGTTTGCGGAGGCTGCTCCCTCCCTGCATTCACTCCAGTTGCTACAAGTGACCAATTTCCCCTCCTCCCATCTCTGTCTCCCTCCCAGGATGAAGAGTCGGCCAAGGGGCGGGAGATTCACTTTGAAACTGACAGGGCCACTTCCGCCTTGTGACGCCACAAAGGATCTAGGGGCGGGGCGAGGAAGAGTGACGGTTCAGGAGGCGGGGCATGGCCAACAGCGGAACGCCGCACTGCGCATGCGCTGCGCCTGCAGCACACGGGGAGGAAAACACACTTTCCAAAAACCCCTCCCTTCAGAGAATCCCCAGAGTGTGGAAGCAGGCCACTCGGCCTCACCGACCCTCCCAAGGGTCACCCACCCACACCCATTCCCCTATCCCCATTGCTCTTCATTTATCCCTGAGTCATGCACCTTACCTGCTTAGCATGGCCAATCCACCCTAACCTGGGCACTATGGGTAATTTAGCATAGCCAATCCACCCTAATTCAACATGGCCAATCCACTTTTTATTAGAGTGGTGCTGGAAAAGCACAGCAGTTCAGGCAGCATCCGAGGAGCAGGAAAATCTTCGTTTCGGACAAAAGCCCTTCATGAGGAATAGAGGCAGAGTGCCTGCAGGGTTCAGATCCGAACTCTGCTGGTTTAAAGGTGGTCCGGAGTCTGTGTAGGATGAGTTGGTTACAGAGGCAGGCACTGAGGAAACAAACGTGGCTGTGGTAGCGAGTCTATTTGAGGACATGGTCAAAGAGCCTCAGGGCAGAGGAAACGTGTTGGGAGTTGCAGTGGGAGAGGGATTCCTTGAGATTCTTGTAGAGAGAGGAGGAAAACTTCTTCAAGGCAGGCATCCTTGCAAGAGGATTCACTGTAGGGTTAAAATCAACTAGGTAAAAACAAGGACTGCAGATACTAGAAACCAGATTCTAGAATCACACAACTCCAGGTTGTAGTCCAACAGGCTTCTTTGGAAGCAGTAACTGTTGGAGTGCTGCCTCTTCATCAGGTGGTTGTGGAGGATAAGATCCTAAGACACAATTTAGAGCAAAACAGTCCAGTGTCCTGCCACTGAAATGGTATATTGAACAAACCTGGATTGTTCAGTTTTCCACCTTTTCAAATAGGTTACAGGTCTCATTACAATGTAAATCACAGAACATCTTGTTGTCACCTTCAAGATAACAAGGTTTTATAGCAAAAGCTCAAGCCATGATTAAATGGCAGAGTGGACTCGATGGGCTGAATGGCCTTACTTCCGCTCCTATGTCTTATGGTCTTTTCTCAGCTCAGACAATGCATTAAAGGTGTGAGGTCAGAGTCTGCCTGTATCCCAATCTTGAGTCAGACTGGTTCTGTTTCCAAAGTCGAATTTACAAACTATTATATGTATTGACTGCCTGCAGATTTTTCCTTTAAAAAATGCACATATATCTGCAAATATACATCTCTCCCCCCCCCACATACACAAGTTTGTTGGGTGAATTTGTTCTTGCAGAATTATGTCTTACTTTGCTCAAAAACTGCATGAATCCATGTAAGATTCTGTAAGTCAGTTTAACCATTGTGGCACAGACAGTCTCACACAGGGGAGCTCACACCTTCAATACATTATCTGGGCTAACGCGACACCAATTGGTAAAGTTCACTTGAGGATTTAACTATTTTAAAAGGTTTTGTGATTTACATTTGAAAGAACTGAAACTATCATGGTCATTCGAACAGATGAGAGACTTAACAAACAATCCGGGTCTTTTTCAATATATAATTTCAGTTACATCACACTATAAACTGTTGCAATAAATTCTGTGTCTTACAATCTTATATTCCACAATCCCCTGATGAAGGAGCTGCACTCCGAAAGCTACTGCTTCCAATTAAACTTGTTGGACAGAATTCCTCAAGTAGGGCACCATAAGAATCCTGGGAGACTGCTATTTCCTGTTTACTTCATAATGAACAAACATTAAGCACGATCGCCTATTTATTTCTCATTTTGTTTCATTTTTCTTGTTTAATTCCCTGCGATGATGTGGGAGAATTATTAGATTTGGGTCAGCCATTTGGTCACATATTAAAGCCTGGAAACCATTTTGAATCTCGGCTTAGTGCCTGCTTGCTAAAGTTTGTGTTTCCCAGGCTCAGCGGAGACGGTTGGCCTTGCAGCTGTGCTGCTTCCTGATAAACAAATTCTTTCCTGACATGGGGCTTTATTTCCATCCCCCACAGTTGGCGATTCAGGCAGGAGGTACCCTGGTCCTGCCAGGTCACCGGCCGATATCCTTTGAGAGATAAAATATAAAGGGTGATTGCTGCTTTTGTTGTGTCCAAAATAAAGAGGAAAGCTGGCCAGGGACAAAAGTGCTGTTAGAAATGTTGATACAATTCTCCCTACTCAGCCACAAGATACCAGTGAGAGAACTCAACAGGGTCCTAGCGTCTGGACGTAATACTGCTGAGAGCACTTGTGCTTTACAAAGTTAGTAATAATGAATTTGCTTACCCCAGGGTTATGAGAGGTGAAACCCTATTTGAATGAATTTGGCATACAGGACACATTGGGCAATTATTAAAGACTCTGTTGTATTTCCCTGGGTTATGGACTCATGCAGAGACACAAACAACTTGTATTGAAAAGTGTTCGATTTGCAAATGGAACAAAGGAGAGGTATATAGAGTTTGCACACTTGGTCAAGCAGCAATGTGTCACAGCCAGGATTTATGAGGCTCAACTCCCTAACTTGGGCTGCTCTGGAATGTGAGTGCCTCATTAGCCTTGGAAGGAAGGAAGGAATAAAGAAAAGCTGACAAACTAAGATATGAAGCAAGTTGGAAAATGTTACAGAGAGACACACACAGGCAGAAGTTTGCAGGAAAGTTAACACTTCATAATCTGGTTTCAATGCACATTAGCCTGGGTATGGTACTGATATCACAGGGGTCTCAAAAAGGGTACTCCCTCAATACTCAAACCAAAACATGGGTGCCCCCTGCTGGACTGGTTTGTGTTCATTCTTTGCTGCTGCCTGTTTCAGTTGATGATGTACATTATTGTTAACACTCTCAAACCTGGTGGCACCCAGATTTTCGGAAAGCAGCTCGGAAAAGATCTGAAGCGTGTTTAATTTGTAAACAAACAAGGTGCATACTCGAAGAGGGATGCCCTGTTTGTTAACCACCTCCTTGCTTGGTCGGCCTTTTTAAATTGTCTACAACTTGCTTATATAGTATCACCTCGCGTACATTGTTATGAATATTGTCTAATAAGAGTAGATGTATTTAGTAGCTGAATCAAAACCATCCCAATGACTGAAACAGCTGACACTGGATTGTTGGACAAGTGGGAAATATTTGCAGTTAACCAAAGCACTTCAAAGTTTACAGTCACGGGTACGTCAAGCTGAAGAATTAGGACCGGGGCATATTGGAGCCTGCTTCCTCGGGCAGAGAGTTCCACAGATACACTACTCTCTGGGAAAAGCAGCAGCCCTCACTTCCTCCTCCTCATCTCTGTCCTAAACCTACTCCCGCAAAGCATGAGGCCTAGTCTCAGCCACCAGCAGAAGTGACTGGATAGGGTAGTGCTTCATCCTCTCAGTGCAATGAATTCCCACTTTCCACCAAAATCCCAGATGTACTCACTTCGTTGCTTGCTGTCTCACAAATGAAAGATTTCATTGTAACTTCTTCCGGTCCCAGGAAGGGCAAAGCATCTTTGAAAGCTGCTCTGAAAACCCAGTCTTCACAACCACACTTCTGCTTTCACCGAAGATAGTTGGAGTCATACACCACACAAACAGGTCCTTCAGCCCAACTCGTCTATGCCAACCATATATCCGAACTCAATCTATTCTATTTGCCAGCATGTGGCCCATATTCCTCAAAACCCTTCCTATTCATGTACCCATCCAGATGCAGAGGGATGTGGGCCAAATGCTAGCAAATGGGACAAGATTACTTTTGGATATCTGGTCGGCATGGACGAGTTGTACCAAATGGGCTGTTCCCGTGCTGTTTGACTCTAATCTTCTTCGGTGAAAGCAGAGGTGTGATTGTGAAGGCTGAAGTTTCAGAGCAGCTTTCGGAGATGTTTTGCCCTTAATGGGAGCAGAAGTTACAATGAAATCTTGCATTTGTGAGACAGCAACTGAGTGAGTAAGTAAGTACATCCGGGATTTTGATGGAAGGTGGGAATTTGTTGCATTGTGGGGATGAAGCCCTACCCTATCGAGTCATTTCTGTTGCTGGATGAGACCAGGCCTCAAGATTAGGAGCAGATTTAGGACCGAGATGAGGAGGAACTGCTTTTCCCAGAGAGTAGTGAATCTATGGAATTCTCTGACCACAGAAGCAGTAGAGGCATTTTCACTCAGAGAGACCTTGGAGTGCAGATTCATAGCTCCTTGAAAGTGGAGTCACAGGTCGATAGGATAGTGAAGATGGCGTTTGGTATGCTTTCTTTTATTGGTCAGAGTATTGAGTACAGGAGTCAAGAGGTCATGTTGTGACTGTACAGGACATTGGTTAGGCCACTGTTGGAATATTGCGTGCAATTCTGGTCTCCTTCATATCGGAAAGATGTTGTGAAACTTGAAAGGGTTCAGAAAAGATGTACAAGGATGTTGCCAGGGTTGGAGGATCTGAGCTACAGGGAGAGACTGAATAGGCCGGGACTGTTTTCCCTGGAGCGTCAGAGGCTGAAGGGTGACCGTATAGAGGTTTATAAAATCAGAAGGGGCATGGATAGGATAAATAGACAAAATCTTTTCCCTGGGGTGGGGGAGTCCAGAACTAGAGGGCATAGGTTTAGGGTGAGAAGGGAAAGATATGAAAGAGACCAAAGGGGCAACTTTTTCACACAGAGGCTGGTGTGTGTATGGAATGACCTGCCAGAGGAAGTTGTGGAGACTGGTGCAATTGCAACATTTAAGAGGCATTCGGATGGGTATATGAATAGGAAGGGTTTGGAGAGATATTGTTTGGGTGCTGGCAGGTGGGACAAGATTGGGTTGGGATATCTGGTCGGCATGGGACGGGTTGGACCAAAGGGTCTGTTTCCATGCTGTACATCGCTATGACTCTAAACTCAATACACAGTTGAATGGGTATTTGCAATGGTAGGGGAATGAAGGGTAGTTGGGACAATGCAGGGAGGAGGAGCTGAGTTGATGGATAGATCAGCCATGATTTTAATAAATAGTGGAGCAGGCTGGATGGGCCAAATGGCCAACTCCTGCTTCTATTACTATGAAACTATAACCCTGCATTTCCCATGGCTAACCCACCTCACCTACACGTCCCTGGACATTCTGGGCAATTTAGCATGGCCAATCCAAATCAAGGCCAGTCAGCAGTATAGTGATGTGGAAAATGAACATCAGAGTGTGATAGAAAGGGACAAGGGGAGTAAATGTACCAGCAATCAAAACTGGATATTAAAGGTCACAAAAATTGAAACTAAAAACAGTGTGTCTGAATGTGTGCTGCATTGTAACAAAAGTGAATGAGTTGACTGCACACATTGAAGAGAATAATTATGATCCGAGACTCCTTACAGAGACATGGCTTCAGGGTGGCAAGGATTGGATCCTGAATATCAAGGGGATAGTCAGATGGGAAGCTCAGTAAAGGTAGAGGGTTGGCACTGCTAATCAAAGCACTGATCACAGGGTAGTCTGGTGTCACCTCGGATTTCAGGTCCTGATTTCTCTGTCCTCTGTTGATCTCCCTGTTCCCTATTACCCCTTCTGGAACAATAAAACATTCAGTAATCATGCCCCAACCTACAATCTCCCAGCCTGTCAACCATCCAGGCACAGAGTGTAGTCATAACAGGGAATTAAACAAGAAAAATGAAACAAAATTAAAAATAAATAGGTGCTTATGCTTAATGTTTGTTCATTCAGAAGTAAACCATAAATAGGGCTCTCCCAGGATTCTCATGGTGCCCTACTTGGGGAATTTTGTCTCCCTTCCATCTAACTATTAGCACCCAGCTATGATTTACAACAATATTTACAACAGAAGTAAGGCACCTGTTCTCAAATAGGCAGAGATAGACTGATGTCGATTTTTGTTTCTCTTTTGTGCAAACACACACACACGTCCATGGGGGTGAATTTGTATGTGCAGGTTCGGGGGGATTGGCTATGCCAAATTACCCATAGTGCCCAGGCACGTGCAGGTTAGGGTGGATTGGCCATGCTGAATTATTTTGTGCCCAGGGATGTGCAGGTTAGACGGGGTAAATGGAGAGCAACAGGTGTAGGGGAATGGGTGTGGGTGGGTTAACCTTCAGAGGGTCAGTATGGAGACTTTAGGCCCAGTGGCCTGCTTCCACACTGTGAGGGTTCTCTGAAGGGAAGGGGTTTTGCAAACTGTGACTCGCCTCTTGATATGTTGATGTCACAGCAGGGAAGTGGCCCTGTCCGTGAGTGAATCTCACTCTGTCTGGGCAACTCTTCATCCTGGGAGGGAGACAGAGATGGGGGGAGGGGAAATCTATTCACTTATAGCAACTGGAGTGAATGCAGGGAGGGAGGAGACTCCACAAACTCAGGTATGTGTCTTAGTTACCCGGGTGAGGAGGGACAGAGGGATCGACGTTGGGAAGGCGGGAGGAGTAGATAGCTTTTCTGTTTTAATGTTTAAAATGCACCCGATTCCCACCAGTAACTGCAACAGGTACAAGTACAGCACATGCAATATTCCTCATTGCAGCTTCAAGCCGGTTTTGCATCCTCTGTTCTTCCTCCACCTTGCTCCAGCACATTCAGCTTCTTTCCCTCATTCCCATTTCCCCCCACCCTGATGTTCCAAGCTGACCCGCAAAAGATCCGTTTGTCCCTCCATTCTTTCCCGGTTGTCTTTTGTGGGTTTTGAAAACTTTCCCAGTCCTCTGAGGATTGGAGTTGGGAGATTACTTTGTGCACTCTCCAGGACATTTGTTTGGCTACTTTTGGAGTATTGTGTGCAGTTCTGGTCTCTCTGCTCGAGGAAGGATGTTGTGAAACCTGAAAGGATTCAGATAAGATTGACAAGGATGTTGTCAGGGTTTGAGCTGAACAGGGTGGAGCTGTTTTCTGTTGAGTTTTCAAAGGCTGAGGGTGACCCTACAACCGTTTATAAAATCATGAGAGGCATGGATAGGGGAAATAGAAAAGGTCTTTTCCCTGGATGGGTCATAGGTTCAGGGTGAGGGTGAGATTTAAGAGGAACCTAAGGGGCAACTCCTATATTCAGAGGGTGCTGTATGTAAGGAATGAGCTGCCAGAGGAAATGGTGATGGCTGGTACAATTACAGCACTTAAAAGGCATCTGGATGGGTATATGAATAGGAAGGGTTTAGAGGACATAGGCCAAGTGCTGACAAATGGGACTGGATTAATTTAGAATACCTGGTTGGTACTGATGAGTTGGACCAAAGGGTCTGTTTCTGTGCTGTACATCTCTATGACTCTGGCTTTCCACTAACATTTGCCACGTCAATAGGTCCACTTTCTCTCTAATGTCGGTGTTAATGGCTTGACATCTCATTTTGCTCCCACCTTCCTGAGGACGTTAACCATTTCGTGTCTGGTTCTTCCTCAAGAAGCTGCATTCCCGACTCACCCTGAATTGACACATTTTATTTGCTTCCCAAAATCAGACCTGCTCACTCTCAGCGGTATCCCAGTGTTGTGAAAGATATTAACTTTCAGGTGGAATTATCCAAAATGCAGAGAGAAGTCAGTCTTGACGTTTTTGCTTTTCTGCCCCTGTAAGATCCTGAATCAGCACCTTCAGGAGAATTAGCTAGAGCGGAGTGAGAACAGAGGGGGAGAGAGAGTGGGATGGTGCTTTCAATTTTGTGGAATAACAGAACACAAGAATATTCCATAGAAAGTAGAATTGCTTGTTCAGAATTTCTACCCTGCACTGACAGTGATGAGCTTTGTAATCTCTCTTTACGGAGTATTTGAAGATCTGAAGACAGAAGTTTCAAAATCAACAGATGAAGGCCTTATGCCTGAAATGTTGACTCTCCTGCTCCTCTGATGCTGCCTGACCTGCTGTGCTTTTCCAGCGCCGCACTTTTCGACTTTGACTCTCCAGCGTCTGCAGTCCTTATTTTGACGTCAATGCCCGACAGTCACTCAATCCATCGGGACCACAACAATTTTCAACTATGAGTCTGTGAGAAGGAACAAAGCTTTTTGATTCCTGTTTGAGTAGATTTTCAGCATCAGTGGGACTGGATGAGAGACCCTACTGTTGCAGCGCACTGAGTGTGGAGCCTGAAACAGTTATATGGCCTGGGAAGGGGCTCCACACGCGTTTGTGTACATCTGAAGCTTCAGCCATGGAGAAACCCGTGGAATCCCGCTCCGTGGAGAAACCGTGGATGTGTGGCAACTGTGGGAAAGGCTTCCGTTTCCCATCTGCCTCGGGCGGATTCCTCGGGTTGGGATTTTTGCAAATGGTGCAGGGACTGCTTTCGGCTTGGCCCCACCCCATTACCCAGACACCTTACCCCACCCCCTCGTTCCATTGTTGATGTCACTGCGCAGAACTGGTCTTGTGAGGTTCAGAGTGAAACCCCCTGCCTCTGGGCAACTCTTTATCCTGTGGGGGGGAGTAAATGAACTTTTGTATCTCTTTTCCCCAGGTTTGGGGGTAGGGGGGAGTCCAGAACTAGAGGGCATAGATTTAGGGTGGTGGGGGGGGTGGAAGATTTGTGAGGGACCTAAGGGGCAACCTTTTCACGTAGAGGGTGGTGCGTTTATGGAATGAGCTACCAGAGGAAGTGGTGAAGGCCGATATAATTACAGCATTTAAAAGGCATCTGGATGGGGATATGAATAGGAAGGGTTTAGAGGGACATTGGCCAAATTCTGGCAAATGGGTCACTAGGTTAAGTTAGAATATCTGGTCAGCGTGGACTGAAGGGCTTGTTTCCATGCTGTACAACGCTATGACTCTATTTCTACATAGTCAGAACCAATATCACAAGACTAGGAACAGGCCATTCACCCCTTCCAACCTGTCCTGAGCTGTGGTTAAACTGCATATAATTCAGTGCAAGTTTCAGAAAGGTTTCAAAGGCTCTTAAAAAATTTAACATGCTTTCAGACTTCAGCTATGTTTCTGAATATATCAATTTAGGTATTCTTAATTGTAAAGATACGCGTATCTAGTGAACACAGCCCACACCTCCTGGTGCTGCCAGGAAACTTTACAATGGCGATGAAACGATGTAGTACCTGCACTCACAAAAAATTTACAATTTCTAACGATACTAGCTACTCATTCACTGCTCCATCTGATACACGACATTGGGAACTCAGTACAGGAGGCTGCAAAAAATGAGCAGCTTTAAAACAAAAACCTCTTGGAGCTCAAATCTTTCAATGAGAGCCTGAGTCTTGCAGTAAGTAAGTTCAGGTAACCTTTATTGTGACCCAACTTTGTTACAGCTTCAGATTCCACCCCCGCACCCCCCTCACCAAAAAGAGGTAGAAAAAGTTGATGTTTTTTTTAAATAAGCAGCTCAAGGCCAAAGCGCTCACACTGCCACCCCCTCCACCTCTCTTCCTCTACTATTGGTCAGCACCGAGTTGTCCCTTTGTAATTGGTTCCTTGCTACAGCTGTAACTCAAAGGAAATACTGCCTCACTCACCAATTTCAACCCATACCTTGATGCCAAGTAAGTTTCTCTCCACGCATTTGCCAGTGGAGGGGTGGGGGGGGGCGGTGGAGGGGGGCGGTGATGGTGGTGTGGCAGGGCACAGTCAACCAGACTGTTGTGGGTCTGGAGTCACGTGTAGGCCACACCGGGTAAAAGGAGATAGCTGGAAGGACTGAGTGAATCCTCTCCCACCACGACAGTTTCCTTCCCTAAAAAGGGCGTGAGTGAATCTGATGGGGGTTTCACCACCTCCAACCCCCGAAAATGGTTTCACCGTTAGATTCTGAAAGCTGAAGGGCCTTTCCCCAGTGTGGAGCCGCTGGTGCCTGAGCAGGTTCGAGGAATTCCTGAAGGCTTTCCCACACTCGGGGCAGTTGGGAAGAGTGTCAATTCAGGGTGAACCTGCAATGCAGCTTCTTGAAGAAGACCCAGACACAAAATGGTTAACGTCCCCGGGAAGCGGGGGAGCAAAGTGAGACATCAAGGTATTAACATAGACACCAGAGAGAAACTGAACGTAAAAATGTGGCAAATGTTTGTGGAAAGCCAGAGTCACAGATATACAGCATAGAAACAGACACTTGGATCAAACTCTGATGCTGACCAGATATCCGAAATTAATCTAGTCCCATTTGCCAGCACTTGGCCCATATCCCTCTGAGCCCTGCTCCGGACGGCGGCCGTCTGGTCCGCAGTGCGCCTGCGCAGTTTGCAAAACATCTTCCCTTCCGAGAAGCTCCATCGTGTGGAAGCAGGCCAATCGGCCCAGGGAGTCCACACCGACCCTCCAAAGGGTAACCCACCCACACTCATTCCCCAATCCCTATGGCTCTGCATTTAACCCTTACTAATGCACCTAACCTGCACATCCTATGGCTAATCCACCCTAACCTAGACAGATGCCAGCCAGACATCCTAAATTAACGTAGTTCCATTTGCCAGCATTTGGCCTATATCCCTCTAAACCCTTGCTATTCATATAGGCAGATGCCTTTTATATTGTGTCATTATGCCAGCCTCCACGACTTCCTCTGGCAGCAGGTTCCATACATCCACCACCCTCTGCGTGAAAAAGTTTCTACTCACTTCCCAATTCCCCATTCACCTTAAACCGATGTTCTTCTCGTTCTGGACTCCCCTATCCTGGGGAAAAGACCTTGCCCTGATCCATGCCCCTTATATATTTTTATAAGGTCACCCCTCAACCTCTGATGCTCCAGGGAAAATATCCCTGGCCTATCAGCCTCTCCCTGAACATCAAAACGTTCCAACTCTGCCAACAAGCCTTATAAAAGTTTTTCCACCCCTTTCAAAGTTTCACAACATCTTTCCTATTGCAGGGAGACCAGAACTGAATGCAGTATTCCAAAAGTGGCCTAACCACGTGTCCTGCACCACAGCAACAGGACTTCCCAAATCCTGTACTCAATGCTCTGACCAATAAAGGAAAACATACCAAGGTCTCTTTGTTCTGCAACACTCCCCTTAACTGTGTAAGTCTTGCCTGGATTGCTTGACCAAAATGCAAACCTCACATTTCTCTAAATTAAAGTCCACCTGCCACTCTTTGGCCGATCAGCCCATCCGATCAGTTCTGATTTATCGCTTTTTCCTCCCTTATTCCAGAGAAGCTGAAAATCTCCATCCCACACACTCTCCCTCCATTCTCAGTTTGCTGAACCTAATCCCTGCTCTACCTCATCCTGAAGGGTCTGGTTCATGCTGATTAACAGGCCTACACTCACCGTGGGGGTTGGGATCTAATTGAAACATGCATAATACTGAACGACCTGGACATTGGAAAGATGTTTCAATTGGTAAGAGAGACTAGGACCAGAGTGCCTTTTAGAATGGAGAAAAGAAAAAACTTCAGCCAGAGAGTGGTAAATCTATGGAATTCCTTGACACAGAAGGCTGTGGAGGCCAGGTCACTGAGGATATTTAAAACTGAAATAGATAGGTTCTTGAGTATCAAGGGGATCGAGAGGTATTGGGAGAAAGCAGGTGAATGGGGTTGACAAACTGATCAGCCACAATTGAATGGTATGAGCAGACCTGATGTGGTGAATGGCCAAATGTCTGCTCCTGTCTTATAGTCTCTTACTGTCCTGGA
Organism: Chiloscyllium plagiosum; assembly: GCF_037043375.1. Classification (NCBI taxonomy): domain Eukaryota; kingdom Metazoa; phylum Chordata; class Chondrichthyes; order Orectolobiformes; family Hemiscylliidae; genus Chiloscyllium; species Chiloscyllium plagiosum. The sequence goes on along the minus strand of NW_028270165.1, from coordinate 93,439,929 downwards.
CATAGTGAGAGAGTTGGGAGCAGGAGTAGGTCAGTTGGTCTTTCGAGCCTGCACCAGCTTTGAACAGATCATAACTAGATAATAATCTACCTACATCTAGGTGGACAGGCTGGGATGTTTTCAGTGGAACACAGGAGGTTGAGATGCAACATTATAGAGAATTATAAAACCATAGATGAGGTAAATGGCAGGTGTCGTTTCAAGATTAGGAGCAAATTTTTAAGGTGCGAGGAGAAAGATTTTAAGATAGATATGAGGAGCACCTTTTTCCTTTGAGAGAGTGGTTTGTGTGTGGAATGAATGTCCAGAGGAAATGGTGGATGCAGGTACAGTAACAACGTTTATAAGATGTTTGGATAAGGACATGAATAGGAAAGGTTCGGAGGGATATGGGCCAAACACAGGCAGGTGGAACAAGTTTAGTTTGTGAACATAGTCAGCACGGACTAGTTGGGCTGAAGGGTCTGTTTCTGTGCTGTCTGACTCTGTAACTGTTCTATACTGGTCTTGAAACCATTTTCTTGCCTTCCCCCAGAAACATCCACCTCTTTGTTGTTCAAAAATCAGAGGAGTTCAGCCTTGAATATATTTAATGACACCCACCCCCCCCCCCGAACAGCAGGAAGGCATCCCCACTTCTGAACTCAATTCCTCTTGCTAATATAACACTTGCCTTGCTGATTGCTTGCTGCACTTGTCTCACAACAGGCAGTGACTGGTGTAGGAGGACGCTGAGGCCCCTTTGTACATCCACACGGCATTCCCGATGAAGGGCTCGGGCCCGAAACGTCGACTCTCCTGCTGCTTGGAAGCTGCCACACTTTTTGACTCTGATCTTCAACACCTGCAGTCCTCACTTTCCCCACATCCCAATATATCTCCATTTAAACAATGCACTTCCTTTCTGCTGTTTTTTCCCCCCACAGCAAAGGCTATAACTTCACACTGTGGGACTGTTTTTGCCAATTGAGACACTGATCTGGATCAACATTTCCTGAGTCTGCTCCTCCCTGGATTCACTGTCTTTACATTCAGTTGCTGCGAGTCAACAATCGAAGCCCACAATGAAATAAAGAAATGGAAAAGAGAGTGCGGTACTCACAATGTTAAACAGAGGAAGGAAGTTGTAGTCTGGAGTGAAGCTCAATCTTCTTTCAGAGAGAGAGGTGCAGCAGCTTCAGAAGCTCGTGGGACAACTTCCGCATTCAGACAATAGTGGATGTTCTCATTGGCAGGAGGACTACCCTACTTCCGGTCCTCCAAGGCTCCCCATTAGCTTCTAAAGAAGGTCACGCCCCGTTGCAGCGGACAGCTAGGAGCATGCGCCGTTCTTGCTGACACCGAGGAGCATGCGCTGTACACTCTGTGGCAACGCTGCGATTACTGACAAATTTAAGTGTCCAAATGCCAATAGGAGAAAAAGAAACGGTAGAGCCAATATTTATTTATTTAGGACTCGACATAACCAAACTTGCTCCTCGCTATTTTTGCTACTCACCTTGCCGACACCCCTCATGATTTTACAAATCTCAATAAGGTCACCCCTCAACCTCCTCCACTCCAGTGAATAAAGTCTCAGCCTCTCCTTATAACTCAAACCTGACAACATCCTGGTGCATCTTTACCGAACCTTCTCTAATAGTATTCTTCCTATAACAGGGCGACCAGAACTGTACTCAGTGTTCTAAAAGTGGCCTCACCAACATCCTGTATAATTTCAAAATGATGTCCCAACTCCAAGATTCAACTGTGTGGGTGGCACAGTGGTTAGCACTGCTGCCTCACAGCGCCAGAGACCCGGGTTCAATTCCCACCTCAGGCGACTGACTGTGTAGAGATTGCACGTTCTCCCCGTGTCTGCGTTGGTTTCCTCCGGGTGCTCCGGTTTCCTCCCACAGTCCAAAGATGTGCAGGTCAGGTGAATTGGCCATGCTAAATTGCCCGTAGTGTTAGGTAAGGGGTAAATGTAGGGGAATGGGTGGGTTGCACTTCGGCGGGGCGGTGTGGACTTGTTGGGCCGAAGGGCCTATTTCCACATTGTGAGTAATCTAATGAAGGTGTGAACAATGAAGGCAAGTGGGCTAATCAACTCTTAACAACTCTGTCTACCAGTGATGCAACTTTCAAAGAACTATGTACCTGAACCACACCATGTCTCTCTTCTACAACAGCACCCAGGGCCCCGCCAGTAACTGCTACAAGTCCATCCCCTTTTTATTAAAGCAAAGTGCAATTCCTCACTTTTATCTATACTCTCTCGTGTACACGCTCTCTCTCGGACACAGACACACACCACCCAACACGCACACAGGCTTATACTCCATCACACTCATACATTACCAGTTTTTGTTTTAAAGCTGCTCATTTCTGAGGGAAATACAAGATGGTGGCAACTAGCAAGTCTGAGTCGACAGTGCTCCTCCCAAGATTTGGGTAAAGTGGGTCACCCACCCCCACCACACTCACCAAATCATTGATAATAGTTGTTTAATTTAATTAGTTGTTTAATATTAAACTTAAACAATCTAATCTTTAGTTAAAATGACTAAAGGGAAGGGAGCCCGCAGCTCACAACAAGCAGGACCCCCTCCCCCACTCTCTCCAGCTGCAGCAGAGGCGTCCACAGCCGCCCCGGGGGACTTACCTACAGGGGCAAGCCTTGTGGAGATGATCTCCAAGATGGACGCGAAGATCGGCACGTTTAGCGAGGATTCCCGAAGTCGATGGGACTCACTCTCGGCCACACTGCAAAAGCACGACCAAGACATGAAAGAAATCGAGCGCCGAGTTGGAGGGGCAGAGCTGAAGGTCGTCAAAAAAATATTTGTTTGCTGGGCCTACCCGAACGGGAAGAAGAAGGCCAGCTTACAGTATTCCTGGAGCAGTGGCTGCCACAGCTTTTAAATCTGGAAGCTGGATCAGGCCAGGCAAGGGTGGAAAAGACCCCCAAGCTATGATCTATAAAGGATCCAAGATCATGTTATTCCAGGACTTTTCCCCGGCTCTGGTTCGAAAGAGGAAGGCATTCGACGAGGCGAAGAAGCGTTTAAGGGACTTAAATATTCAGTACTCCTTACGCTACCCAGCGACGTTACACTTTAACCATGAACAATCCGTATATAACTTTGGATCGCCAGAAAAGGCTAAGGAATTCTTAGACTCTCTTAGATAAACTGTAAGGCATAATGGATGTTGGTTTGCCTTTCACCCCACTTTGTTTTGTATCCCCCCTTTTTTTTCCTCTGACTTTACTTTACTGTTTAATATTATCATGCGGGGTAGGGAGAGGGATTTGATTTTCTCCCCCCCCCCCCCCCTTGGGGTTGTTTTCTTTTATTATTTTATGTATATATGAGGGGTGTGTGTGTGTGTGTATGTGTATATGTATATATAAAAAAGCTGGGGTATATATTAAAAAAAAAGCTGGGGGGTTTGGTTGGTGTTGGTGGGGAGAGGTGGCTACCTTATTCAAATTTACCTCTGTCTCTAGGAGCGAGGTTGCTTTCCCTTGTTATTTTGTATTATATTTAATTATTATTTGTTGATGTGGTAATTTTATAGTTATATATTTATATATGGTATTAACATTACCAAATATATCCAGGTGTTGGTGTGGGTGGGGTAGGGTGCTCACTGTTAACTCTAGCTTTGTATTATATTTGAATTCTCATTTTATTGAGGAGCATCTGGGTCAAGGGTGGGGCATTGGTTGGGAGAGGATATGATGGACTTTTGGCGAGGAAGTGACACCCTCTGGGAACAAGGGGAAAATCTCCACTTAGATACGTTTTTTTTTAGAAATGGTTTTTTATTGTATTGTTGTGGGCGTATTAGAGAGGCGTTATTTTTGTAAATTTTATATGCTCTACGCTCGGGATGTTCTGGATAGGGTTCCCCCTCCCGAGGGATCTCGGATTGGCCCAGATGATTATGGTTGATCAGTCGGTTAAGTGGTGCACTTGGAATGTCAAGGAGAGTAATTCGACAGTCAAAAGGAAGAAAATATTATCAAATCTTAAGAAGGAAAGAGTTGATATAGCTCTCCTACAGGAGACACACCTGTCGGATAAAGAACACTTGAAATTACAACAGGGTGGATTTGATCAGGCCTTTTTTTCTTCTTTTAGCTCAAAAAGCAGGGGAGTTGTTATTCTTGTCCGAAAGAATTTCCCTTTCAAAATCCTAAAGCAGATAAAAGACGAAGCTGGACGATATATTTTGATTAAAGCCCTCATAAATGGAGAGGAATATGGGATTTTAAATTTGTACTGCCCTCCGGCACACCCCTTTAAATTTATAACGAAGCCTTTTCAAAATTGATGGCTTTTGGTGCCCGTCATATAATTATAGGGGGAGCCTTTAATTGTATTATGGATCCGGAAATAGATAGGATTCCCAAGAGTACTGGCGGAGTATCTCCCAGATCTAGACAACTGATGGATCCGAACAAAGAATTAGGATTAGTAGATGTATGCAGATGTCTTCATCCACAGGGCAGAGATTTTTCTTTTTACTCCAATCCACATAAATGTCATACCAGAATTGATATGTTTTTCGCCCACTCGATTTTTAAAAATTCCATATCATCCTGTAAAATAGGTAGTATAGCAATTTCCGATCACGCTGCTGTATATATGGAAACTAAGGCGAGGAACAATGGGACATCCCCTCGGCATTGGCATATGGACCCCTTCCTAATGAAAGATAGTAAATTTGTAAAGTACTTCTCTCAAGAATTTAAAACTTTTTTAGAAATTAATTCAGGTACAGCTCGCAACCCATCAATGATGTGGGAGACCATCAAAGCTTACACGCGAGGTTTGATCATCTCCTATTCAGCGACCCAGAAGAAATTGAAGGGAGAACAACAGCGTCTGCTTGAAGCTCGCTTAAAAGCAGCTGAAACAGCATACACTGATAGACCTTCTATTATTAAATTGCAAAGGATTTTGGCTCTTAGGACAGCTCTAAACACTACGCTTACTCAAACGGCTAAGAGGGAAATATTATTTGCAAAACAAAGGTTATTTGAATATGGCGACAAACCGGGTGGATACTTAGCATTTCTTGCAAAGGAAAAAAAAGGCCCCTCAGACTATTACGTCTATCAAGGAAAGTACGGGTATTTTAACTCATGATCATAAAAAGATTAATGCGATCTTTAGAGAATTTTATTCTGAGTTATATAAATCGCAGGATTATGAAGATAGGATGAGGAGGATGCAGTCATGTTTTAAAAATTTGACCTTTCCAGGCCTAACTCCGGAACAAGTATCGGTCCTAAATGCTCCTCTTACAGTCCAAGAAATACTTGGTGCAATTAGGCAAATTCAGAGTGGTAAGGCACCGGGCCCAGATGGTTTTCAAGCTGAATTCTATAAAGAATTTACAGAAATATTGGCTGGTCCACTTATGGACATGTATAACTATGCATATAATCAGGGCTGTCTCCCGCCTTCGCTGAAAGAGGCAAATATCTCTCTTATCCTTAAAAAAGGAAAGGATCCAGAAGATTGCACATCATATAGACCATTATCCTTGCTAAATGTAGATTTTAAAATCCTTTCTAAAACGTTAGCACTGAGACTAGAAAGGGTACTGCCACATATTACAAAGGAGGATCAGACGGGGGTTTATTAAGGGCCATAGATCATCCAATAATATTAGAAGGGTTTTGAATATGATTCAAGCCTGTCATCAGGGAAAGATACCAGGAGTAGTGGTTTCATTAGACCCGGAAAAGGCATTTGATAGGGTTGAATGGTCATATTTGTTTTACACATTGGAAAGGTTTGGCGTTGGTCAGGTGTTTACCAAATGGGTCTCAACATTGTATAGTGATCCCAAAGCAGTTGTGGTTACCAATGGATTAGGTTCGGATAGCTTCAGTGTGGGTAGGGGCTGTCGTCAGGGATGTCCCCTCGCGCCATTGTTATTTACACTAATAATTGAATCACTAGCAGAAGCTATACGAGCTGATCCTAATATAACGGCCCCAAGGATTGGTACAGGTAAACATAAAATTACCCTTTATGCAGATGATGTTCTTCTATTCCTCAGTAATCCTCTGATGTCCGTACCTCGCCTAATCCAAGTTATTAATACATTTAGCGCATTCTCAGGCTACAAAATTAATTTTTCAAAATCGGAGGCTATGCCAGTGGGTGGCCTTGCTATGACACCCCACTTAGTGGACGGATCCCTTTTTCCCTTCCCTTGGTCCCTGGAGGGCTTCTTATATTTAGGCATTTTTATTACTCCAGTATTTGGTCAGTTGTATAAGGCTAATTTTGTGCATTTACTGGAAGGGATAAGGCAGGACCTCCAGCGATGGGGAGTCCTTCCAATTTCCTGGTTGGGTAGAATAGCATTAATCAAAATGAATGTCCTGCCCCGTCTCCTATATCCTATGAGAATGCTTCCGGTGATGCTGCCGAGGACGGCTCTATGTAAATTATATGGCTGGCTGGAATCATAGACGGCCCCTCATTAAGCTGAAGAAGCTACAGCTTCCACAGACAAGGGGAGGATTGGACTTCCCAGACTTTAGGAAATATCAGTTAAGTTCTCTATTAAGTTACATAGCTGATTGATTGTGGATCAGACAAGACCCAATCTGGTTGGACATCGAGGCCTCTCAAGTAAAATACCCACTTATTAACCTTTTATTTTCAGACAAGAGGAAAATCGTTACAGATCACTGTAAAAACCCTATAACACTAAACACAATTAAGGCTTGGAATATAATGCGGCAAAATGAGGGCAACTCACATAAAACATCCCCCTATGCACCGATAGTGGGAGCATGGGGATTCCAACCAGGGTTGACAGATGCCACTTTTAAACTCTGGAGATCCAGGGGTATCTCATGTTTAGGGGATCTATTTAAAGATGGGGTCCTGATGTCTTTTGAACAGCTGCGTCAGAAATTTGGATTACCTAATGGAGACCTCTTTCGATACTTTCAAATTCGAGATTATATACAGAAGAAGACTACGTTATTAGATAGTCTTTATAAATCAGATAGAGAATGTAGTGTCCTTCAACCAGTGGGGGTATCTTCCGCCAGTACTATTTATCATTTACTACATGATGAAGTATCGGGAGATATGGATAATCTGCTTAAAACATGGGATCAGGATTTGGGACTAGAAATCTCTATAGAAACATGGAATGATATTTGGGAAAATGCTAGAAGAATTACTATTTGTAACAGAAACCAGGCTATCCAGCTGAAGATACTTCATAGGGCCCATATAGCACCGGTTCGACTGGCAAAATTTAAGGCAAGAGCATCTCCAATGTGTCCTAAATGCAAAATAGAGGTGGGCACTCTTACACATTGCCTATGGACCTGTCATAAGATCCGTAGATATTGGACTAAAGTAGCAAGTACCCTGACAGAAATTTTAGGAACGGAAATTAAAGTGGACCCTGTATCTCTCCTTTTGGGCTTTTCGAACTTTCCCTCCCTGGACATGTACGGGAAGAGACTATTTTCTATTCTTTCTTTCTGTGCAAGGAAAAACTGGGTGGCTGAGGGCCCCCCTGGACGTTCAAATTGACACAGATTAATTATGGAATGTATTCCCCTTGACTTCCTCACAAATATAGTGCAGCGAAAGACCGAATTATTTTATAAAATATGGCAGCCCTTCTTGAGTTACATAAATACAGATATTTCGGCTATCCTAACAAGGGCTTTTATTTAATTGAGATTACAAACCTGGCTGGGCCGGGGCCCCTCGGGAGAGGAATCCCGCACGAATACGGGTTTTATTACATCTGATGTTAACACATTCCGAGCATGTAAGAGACTTAAATATACAATCTGGTTAGTTGTAGGTTAGATTAGTAGACAGTTGAGTTTTGTTTTTTTTCTGTTTCGGGTTTTTTATCTTTTCTTTCTTGTTAAACTTTGGCTATTGTATATCAATGTTTATATCTGAGAGTTTTGTTTATTTTTGTAAACTTGTAAAAATGTTAAATTTCTAATAAAAATATCGATATAAAAAAAGCTGCTCATTTCTTTCCTCCTACTGCACTAAGTTTAGAACACAGAACAATACAGCGCAGAACAGGCCCTTCGGCCCTTGATGTTGCGCCAACCTGTGAACTATTCTCAGCTCATTCCCTGACACTATCCCAATATCATCCATGCGCTTATCGAAGGATTGTTTAAATCTCCCTAATGTGGCCGAGTTGACTACCTTAGCAGGTAGGGCATTCCACACCCTTCCCACTCTCTGCATAAAGAACTTGCCTCTGACACCTGTCTTTAATCTATCACCCCTCAATTTGTAGTTATGCCCCTAATACAAGCTGACTTCACCATTCTAGGAAAAATTCTTTCACTGTCTACCCTATCTAATACTCTGATCATCTTATATGTCTCTATCAAATCCCCCCTTAGCCGCCTTCTTTCCAATGAGAACAGATCCAAGTCTCTCAGCCTTTCCTCATAAGACCCTCCCTCCAGACCAGGCAACATCCTGGTAAATCTCTTCTGCACCTTTTCCAATGCTTCCCACATCCTTCCTGAAATATGGGGACCAGAACTATACACAATATTCCAAGTGTGGCTGCACCAGCGTTTTGTATAGTTGCAGCATGATATTGCGGTTCCGGAACTCAATCCCTCTTCGAATGAAACCTAACACACCGTATGCCTTCTTAACAGCACTATCCACCTGAGTGGCAATTTTCAGGGATCTATGCACATGGACTCCAAGATCACTGCCTTCCTGTTATTCTTCCCAAAGTGAATCACCTCACATTTAGCTGCATTGAACTCCATTTGCCACCTCTCAGCCCAATTCTGCAGTTTATCCAAGTCCCCCTGCAACCTATAACATTCTTCCAAACTGTCCAGTACTCCACCGACTTTAGTGTCAGCTGCAAATTTACTAATCCATCCACCTATGCCTGTGTCTAAGTCATTTAAAAAATGACAAACCGCAGTAGTCTGAAAACTGATCCTTGTGGTACACCACTAGTAACCGGACTCCAGGCTGAATATTTTCCATAAACCACCACTTGCTGTCTTCTTTCAGAAAGCTAGTTTGTAATCCAAATTGCTAAATCACCCTCAATCCAATGCCTCTGCATTTTCTCCAATAGCCTACCATGTGGAATTTTATCAAAGGCTTTACTGAGGTCCATGTACACCACGTCAACTGCCCTACCCTCATCTCCATGCTTGGTCACCTTCTCAAAAAACTCAATGAGGTTTATGAGACACAATCTGCCCTTGATGAAACAGTGTTGACTATCTGAAATCAAATTGTTGCTTGCTAGATGATTATAAATCCTATCTCTAATATTCCTTTCCAAAAGCTTTCCTTCAACAGACGTAAGGCTCACTGGTCTATAATTACCTGGGTCATCTCTGCTGCATTTCTTGAACAAGGGCACAACATTTGCAATCCTCCACTCTGGTACTAAATCGGTAGACAATGACAACTCAAATATCAAAGCCAAAGGCTCTGCCCTCTCCTCGCTAGCTTCCCAGAGAATCCTTGGATAAATCCAATCCGCCCTAGGGCACTTGTCTCCTTTCACTCCTTTTCTAGAATAGATAACACCTGTGTGCAACTAACCTCAATCCTTTCGAGTCTCATATCTCGTACCTCATTCTTCTCCTCGACAATATTTTCCTTTTCCTGAGTGAAGACCGATGAGAGATATTCATTAACACCTCTCCAATCTCCACAGGGCCCACACTCAACTTCCCACTTCTGTCTTTGACTGACCCTATTCCTACCCTAATCATCCTTTTATTCCTCACATACCTATAGAAAGCTTTAGGGTTCTCCTTTATGTGTTAAAGACTGCTCATGTCCTCTCTTTGCTCTTAACTCTCTCTTTAAACCCTTCCGAGCTGATCTGTAACTCTCCATCGCCTCATCTGAACCATCTTGCCTCATCAACACATGAGCCTCCTTCTTCTTTGTAACAAGAGATGCAATTTCTGTTGTAAACCATGGTTCCCTTACCTTATCACTCCCTGCCTGACAGGGACATACCTATCAAGGGCACACTATATCTGTTCCTTAAACCAGCTCCACACTTCAATTGTTCCCATCCCCTGCATTTTGCTACCCTATTCAATGCATCCTAAGTCTTGACTAATTGCATTATAATTGCCCTTGCCCCATCGATAACTCTTAACCTGTGGCATGTTCCTATCCCTTTAAATTGCTATATGAAACCTAACTGAATTATCGTCACTCTCTCCAAAGTGTTCACCTTCCACTAAATCAAACATCTGGCCTGATTCATTACCAAGCACCAGATCCAGTGTGACCTCCCCTTTTGTCGGCCCTTCGACATACTGTGTCAGAAAGCCCCTCCTTGGTCAAATGAACACTAGGATTATGGTTTGCTTCAGCAAGGTTTCACACTTTAATTTGTAACGGCCGGGAAAAGATTTGTCCAGCAAGACAGATATTAAAAGATTCTGTGTTCCTTGGAGAAACTGCGTGATTAACTTGGAATAAAATATCAATTTTCATATGTTTCTTAAGAGACAGTACAGCCTTAATTACAGAGTAAATCCAATAAAATGTAATAAAATTACATAATGGACAACAGATTAACCCAATGATATTTCCTGGGAAATAATGTTGTTTCACATGCATTATCTCCTCATACCTGTGCTTCAAGGTTAGCTAGGATGGTCAGTAATGTCCTATCTAGCTTAATTAGATCCATACTATGAAGAAGGCATTGTTTGCTTAATCTGTGATTCAGTTAGCTCAGGAATGCAGAAATGCAGCTTTTAGCTATTTTAAACACAGTGTTAATTTGCAGCCTGAAAACATGTTTTATATTACTTTGTATTGAGATGCCATTTTGTGTTTAATAAAAGCTCCTGACAACAGCCTAAATCTAGGTATTAGATCCTCATCTGGTGTGGATCTACTCCGTCACTCAAAACAAAACTAGATTTACAATTTAAGGTCATACATGCTATTCTGCTCAATTAATCCAGTTGATTTTTTTTGTTTAAAAATGTGAAAATTTCATGAACAGTTCTTCCAGTTAATCACTGAATATTCAAATTTCTCTTCAAAATTAAAGATCATAACAAAACTGGGTGTCATTGTGGGATTTTGAATCTGGAGGGTGTGCTTGTGAAGCTTGAATGAACAATATTTCAAAGTGAATGTTATCGTGTTCAGTACTAAGACTTTCTGGAGATGAAAAATTTGCCCTTGTGTATTTTGCAACACTTAACCAAGGTCAGTTCCATAGAATATGCAGTCAGGTTGATGTGAGAGTTAAGAGCTGGGGAAAAAACATCAGACATAATGGAGGCAGGAGCACAGCAATTAGAGTTAGAAAGTTAGCCAAAAGTATAAAAACAGGAAGGAAAGTTTTGTCACTTTGTTAACTTTTTAAAGAAAAGCTGTGTTGGTTCTGTAAAAAATGAGTCTGGGGATTCAATAACGGAGGATAAAGAGATGGCAGATGAATTGAAAAGAGCTTGAATCTGTCTTCAGCAGCGAGGATACAAGTAACAGGTTAGAACTAGCTGGAAATCAGGAAATGAAAGGGAAGGAGGAACTGAAGACAATTACAATTACCAGGGAGGAAGTACTGAGTAAACTGTTGGAACTACAAGCTCACAAGTCCCAGGGGTCCAAAGGATTTCATTCTAGACCCTTAAATAAAAATTAGCTAGTGATATTGTTAATGCATTGGTTTTAATTTTCCAAACCTTATTAGTTTCAGGGGAGGTTTCTGTAGATTGGAAAACTCCCTTCTTCAAAAAGGTAGACCGAGAACAGGAAACTGCAGATCATTTACCTTAACATATGTCATAGGGAAAATGTTCAAAGCTATGATTAAAGATGTGATGACAGGGCACTTGTACGGTTTCAAGGTAATCAGGCAGCGTGAATGTGTTTTTGTCAATGGAAATAATGTTGTAATAATGTTTTGAAGAATGTCTCTCCCAACTGCGACTGAGTTGATAAATCTCATGTACCGACAGGGAATGGAATCCGTTAGCACAGTCCCCGCGTTTCCACGACTTCTCTTCGTTCTGGTGTCCTTTTGGCTCCCGGATTCTGATGAACAATTGAAACTGTGATCACACTCAGGAAATGTGTGCAGTTACTCCCTGCTGCGAGTACTATAATGTTACTTCAGTCTGTGTAACTGGTTACAGCTCCATCCCATAGACAGCTCACTGGGGCACACTCTCTCTCGACAAGGGCAAAAGACATACAAAAGTGGAGTAACCAGACAAAATGCAGAAGCAATAAAATCTCGAACCACAGGGGAAAAAAATCTGTCAATAACAGCAGCAGCCTCAAAGAGCATACTGCGCATGTTTGCCGGTGTCAGCAATGCAGTGCGCATGCTCGCTGGTGTCAGCAAAAAAATAGTGCGCATGCGAATCGCTATTGGCAAAAGAGGCGCGGGACCTTCTTTTGATTGACCAATAGGAAGCACAGGAGGACCGGAAGGACATTTGTCCTCCTGCCAATGAGAGGCACCCCATTGTCTGAATGCAGAAGTTGGACCATGAGGTTCTGAAGCTACTGCTGCTCGTGTCTGAATGAACATTGAGCTTCATCCCAGACTGCACATTCCTTCCTCTGTCCATTATCTATGAGTACCGCACTCTCTTCTCTTGCCACCTTTTCCATGTATTTTTTTCATTCTGGGATTCAGTTGTTGACTTGCAGCAACTAAAAGGAAAGAGTGAGTCGGGATGCGGACAGACTCTGGAAACGTTGCGCCAGGTCTGTGTCTCAATTGGCAAAATACACAGGTAGGTGGCTGGAAGAACACAGCAAGCCAGGCAGTATCAGGAGGTGGAGAAGTCAACGTTTCAGGTGTAATCCTTCTTCAGTACTGGGGATGGGTTTAGGGGGCGATGCAGATAAAGGGCTGGTTGGTGAAGTGGGGATAGATGTAGGAGAAAGTGAGGTCTGCAGATGCTGGAGACTGTGCTGAAAATGTGTTGCTGGAAAAGCGCAGCAGGTCAGGCAGCATCCAGGGAACAGGAGAATCGACACTTCGGGCATACGCCCTTCTTCAGGAGCATCCAGGATTCCTGAAGAAGGGCTTATGCCCGAAGCGTCGATTCTCCTGTTCCCTGGATGCTGCCTGACCTGCTGCGCTTTTCCAGCAACACATTTTCAGCTGGGGATAGATGTAGACCTAGGCAAAAGGGAGGACTGCAGATGCTGGAAACCAGAGTTTAGATCAGAGTGGTGCTGGAAAAGCACAGCAAGTCAGGTAGCATCCGAGAAGCTGGAAAATCGACGTTTCGGGCAAAAGCCCTTCATCAGGAATTTCCCTAGAGCAGGGGAGTCCAAAGCTAGAGGACATATGTTTGAGGTGAGAGGGGAATGATTTAAAAGAGACGTGAAGGATAACTTTTTCACATAGACAGTTTTGCATGCATGGAACGAGCTGCCAGAGGAATTGGTGGAGGCTGGTACAATTATATTTAAAATGCATCTGGCTGGGTACATGGAACCGTGAGGGTCACATGCTGGCAAATGGGACTAGATTAATTTTGGATATCTGGTCATCATGGACAAGTTGGGCCAAAGGGTCTGTTTCCATGCTGTATGGCTCTTAATCGTCTTTGGTGAAAGCAGAAGTGTGGTTGTGAAGACTAGGCTTTCAGAGCAGCTTTCGAAGATGTTTTGCCCTTACTGGGAGCAGAAGAATACAATGAAATCTTGCATTTGTGAGATAGCAACTGAGTAAAGGGAGTACATCTGCGATTTTGGTGAAAAATGGGAATTCATTGCACTATGGGGATGAAGCCCTACCCTATCCAGTTATTTCAGCTGGTGGATGAGACTCGGCAGTTCACGCAGGCAGTCAATCCAGTAATATTTTGTAAGTTCCACTTTGGAAATACAACCAGTCTGATTCAAGATTGGGATACAGACAGACTCTGACCTCACACCTTTAATGCATTGTCTAAGCTGAGATGACACCTTTTGTTATAAAACCTTAAGTTATCTCAAGAAAGTGTCTTACAGGAAGTTCTGGGATTTACATATTAATGATACCTGCAACCCATTCTGAAATATGAAAGGCTTAACAATCCAGGTTTGTTCAATATATCATTTCAGTGGCAGGACACCATAATGTTTTTCTATAAATTCTGTGCCTTATGATGTTATTCTCCACAACCATCTGATGAAGGAGCAGCACTCCAAATGCTAGTCCTTCCAAATAAACCTGTTGGACGATAACCTGGGTGTGTGTGATTAATTTTTTTTAAACTTTGTACAGGGTTAGGGTGGATTGACCATGCTAAAGTGCTCACTGTGTCCAGGGAGGTGCAGGTTTGTGTGACTTGGCTGTGCTAAATTACACATAGTGTCCAGGAATGGATTGGTCATGCTAAATTACCTGTAGTGCCCAGGAATGTGCAGGTTAGGGTTAATTGGCCAGGCTAACTTATCCAGAGTGAAGAGGGGCCTTTTGGTTCGCGATTGATCTAAAGAATCAATGGAAAGTGGTCTGTACAAAGCAAGGTTATCCGTTTAATAAGGCATCTTGACACAATTCTGTCCAGCAACACAGCGGTTAAAGCTTCAAAAATTACACATTATTTATTTAAGTTTTTTTAAGAGACAGTACAGCCTTAATTACAAGAAAATACCAATCAAATGTAGTAAGGTGACATGATTTACAGCAGGTTAATCCAATGATATTTCCTGGGAAAGGGGTCTTAATTACGTATAGCATCGTGCCATGGTAGCAGCTGAAGGTTAGTTCAAATGGTCAATTAACATGTCAGTGTTCATTTTAAACAAACTCCATTGTCCTCTTATCTTTGGATTTTAGCTTAATTCTGCAAAACAGCAGGACAAGTTCACAGAGTTCAATCATTATTCTCAGCCATTTTGTTGTATTATTTGAAATTGAAAAGCCATTTTGTGGTTAGTAAAAATCTATATATACTTGTTGCATCTGACAATAACCTAAATTCAAATTTTAGATCCTCACCTGAAGCATCAGAGTCTGAGAGGTGACCTTCTAGACGTTTGTAAGAGGCATGGATATGGTGAATACCCAAGGTCTTTACCCCAGGGTAAGGGAGTCCAAAGCTCGAGGGCGAATGTTTGAGGTGAGAGGGGAATGATTTCAAAGGGACCTGAGGGGCAACTTCACGCAGAGAGTGGTGCATGTATGGAGCGAGCTGCCAGAGGGAGTAGTGGCGGCTGGTACAATTACAACATTTGAAAAGCATCTGGATGGGGATGTGAATACGAAGAGTTCAGAGGGATATGGGCGACATGCAGACAAGTGAGACGAGATGAGTTTTGGATATCTGAACAGATGAATTGGACCAAAGGGTCTGTTTCTGTGTTGTATGACACTAATCGTCTTTGGCGAAAGCAGAAGTGTGGTTGTGAAGACTGGACTTTCAGAGCAGCTTTCAAAGATGTTTTGTCCTTCCTGGGAGCAGAAGAAGATTAGATTATTTACAGTGTGGAAACAGGCCCTTCGGCCCAACAAGTCCACACCGACCCGCCGAAGCGCAACCCACCCATACCCCTACATTTACCCCTTTTAACGTAACACTACGGGCAATTTAGCATGGCCAATTCACCTGACCCGCACATCTTTGTGACTGTGGGAGGAAACCGGAGCACCCGGAGGAAACCCACGCAGACCCGGGGAGAATGTGCAAACTCCACACAGTCAGTCGCCTGAGTCAGGAATTGAACCCGGGTCTCTGGTGCTGTGAGGCAGCAGTGCTAACCACTGTGCCACCGTGGCGCCCAACAATGAAGTTACAATGAAATCTTGCATTTGTGAGACAGCGACTAAGTGAGTGAGTACATCCCAGATTTTGGTGGAAAGTGGAATTTCATTGCACTGTGGGGATGAAGCCATACCCTATGCAGTCATTTCTGCTGGTGGGTGAGACCAGACCTCAAGACTAGGGGGATTAGATTTAGGACAGAGATGAGGAGGAGAAAGTGAGGACTACTGCTTTTCCTGTGGTGCAGTGAATCTATGGAATTCTCTTCATTAAGTATATTCAAAATGGGTTTTTGCATGGTTGGGGAATTAAGGGTAGTTGGGGCAATGCTGCGAGGAGGAGCTGAGACGATGGATAGATCGGCCATGATCACAATGAAGAACGGGGCAGGCTAGATGGGCAAAATGGCTGACTCCTTTTATTACTGTGAAACTATTTCCCAGAGCTAACCCACCTAATCTGCACATCACTGGGCACTACGGGTAATTTAGCATAGCGAATCTACTCTAACCTGCACCTACCTGGACACCATGGGTAATTTAGCACAGCCAATCCAACCAAATCCGCACAACACTGAACACTGGGTAATTTAACATGGTCAATCCACCCGAACCTGGACAAAGTTAAACATCACACAACACCAGGTTATAGCCCAATGGGTTTATTTGGAAGTACTCGCTTTTGGAGCACTGCTCCTTCATCAGGTGGTTGTGGAGTACAAGATCATAAGGCACAGAATTTATGGAAGAAGATTATAGTGTCCTGTCACTGAAATGATATATTGAACAAATCTGGATTGTTACCTCTTTCATCTTTTACAGTGGGTTGCAACTATCATTCATATGTAAATCTCGATAACATAAGGTTTTATAACGAAAGGTAACAACATCTGGGCGGCATGATGGCTCAGTGGTTCTTAATTCTGCCTCACAGCACTTGGGACCCAGGTTCAATTCCAGCCACTGGCCACAGTCTGTGTTGAGTTTGCATATTCTCCCCATGTCTGCATGAGATTTCTCCAGGTGCTCCGGTTTCCTCCCACAATCCAAAAGTATGCAGGTTAGGTGAATTGGCCAAGCTTAAATTGCCCAGTGTGTTACATGCATTGGTCAGGGGCAAATATGGGGAATGGGGGCTGGTGGGTTACTCTTTGGAGGGTTGGGGAACCAAAACTTCAGCAGAGCTGAGAACAGACCAACATCTTACTCTGTGGGAACAGGGAGATCAACAGAGGACAGAGAAACCAGGACCTGAAATCCGACCTGACAGCGGATTACTGTGATCAGTGTTTTGATTTGCAATGCCAACCCTCTACCTTCACCTAGCTTCCCGTTTGACTACCCCCTCGATATTCAAGATCCAATCCTTGTCGTCCTGAAGCCATGTCTCTGTAAGGAGTCTCAGATCATAATGATTCTCTTCAATGTGTGCAGTCAATTCATTCACTTTTGTAACAGTGCAGCACACATGCAGACACACTGTTTTCGGTTTACATTTTAATGATCTTTGCAATCCAGTTTTAATTGCTGGGACATTTACTCTCCTTGTCTCCATCATTCTGTGATGTTCATTCCCCACATCACTACATTGCTCACTGGCCTTGATTGGGATTGGCCGTGCGAAATTACCCATAGTGCCCAGGGATGTGCAGGTTAGGTGTATTTGTCAGGGGAATGGGTCTGGGTGGGTTCCCCTTCAGAGGGTCGGTGTGGACTCGTTGGGCCGAGTGGCCTGCTCCCACACTGTGGGGATTCTCTGAAGCGAAGGGATGTTAGCAAATGGTGCAGGGCAGCGCAGGCGCAGTGCGTGCGCCCGGCTTGGCCCCGCCCATCCGCTCCTTTTGTGACGTCACAACGCGGAAGTGACACTGAATGAATGAAAACCCTTCCGTCTGGGCAAATCCTGGGGCGGGAAAATCTGTTCACTTGTAGCAACGGGAGTGAAACCAGGGAGGGAGCAGACCCTGTCAACTCAGGTATGGGAGTTAATTACCAGGTGAGGAGGACAGAGATTGGGAGGAGGAGATATCTTTTCTGTTTTCCTTTTCAAATGCACCCGATTTCCACAAGTAAATGCAACAGGTATAAGTGCAGCACATGCAGCTTCAAACCGGCTGTGCATCCTCTGTTCTTCCTCTGCCTTGGCTCCAGCACTTTTTTGGCTTTCTTTCCCTCCCCCCTCAGCTGCCCGGTGTTCATACCTCAATGTTTTCCCGGTTGTCTTTTGTGGGCTTTGAAAACTTTCCCAATCGTCTGGGTACAGGATTTGGGAGATTATGTTGTAGCTGTCCAGAACATTGGTTCGGCCACATTTGGAATATTGTGTGCAGTACTGGTCTCTCTGCTGTAGGAAGGATGTCATAGAGTCATGGATGTTGTGAAACTTGAAAGGGTTCAGAAAAGATTGGCAAGGATGTTGTCAGGGTTTGAGCTGAACAGGATGGGGCTGTTTTCCCTTGAGTACCAGAGGCTGAGGGGTGACCCTATAGATTTCTATAAAATCATGAGGGGCATGGATAGGATAAATAGACAAAGTGTTTCCCTGGAATGGGGGAGTCCAGAACTAGAGGGTAATAGGTTTAGGGTTGGGGGGAGATTTAAAAGGGCCCTAAGGGGCTACTCTTATATTCAGAGGGTGGTGCATGTAAGGAATGAGCTGCCAGAGGAAGTGGTGGCTGGTACAATTACAGCATTTAAAAGGCATCTCGCTGGGTATATGAATAGAAAGGGTTTAGAGGGATATGGGCCAAGGGTTTAGAGGGATATGCTGTCAAATGTGACTAATGATTTAGGATATCTGATTGGCATGGATGCGTTGGACCGAAGGGACTATTTCTGTGCTGTACATCTGGTAGACAATGGTCCTCAGAATTCTGTTCCCATTAGGCTCACCCTTAACCCTATTGCACATGATCTTGGCGACAGTATCACATTCTGAAATGAGAAAAGATCTATAAATGTGCAAGGGAATAGTTCCGTTCTGGGTGTGTACATGGAGTTGGATATAGTTACTGAAGTGTGTCAGTGTTAATGCCTTGATGTCTCATTTTGCTCCTACCTTCCCGGGGTCATTAACCATTTTGTATCTGGTCCTTCCTCAAGAAGCTGCATTGCAGGTTCACCCTGAATGGACACTTTTTTTTTGCTTCCCAAAATCAGACCTGCTCACTCTCAGCAGGATCCCAGTGTTGTGAAAGATATTAACTTTCAGGTGGAGGTATCCAAAATTCAGAGAGATGTCAGTCTTGATGTTTTTGCTTTTCTGCCCCTGTAAGGTCCTGAATCAGCACCTTCAGGGGAATTAGTTAGAGCGGAGTGAGAACAGAGGGGGAGAGAGAGTGGGATGGTGCTTTCAATTTTGTGAAACAACAAAAGAATATTCCACAGAAAGTAGAATTGCTTGTTCTGAATTTCTACCCTGCACTGATAATCCCTTTTGTAATCCCTTTTTGCAGAGTATTTGAAAATCTGAAGACTGAAGTTTCAAAATCAAAGAATGAAGGGCTTACGCCCGAAACATTGACTCTCCTGATCCCCGGATGCTGCCTGACCTGCTGTGCTTTTTGACTCACTGTCCAGCGTCTGCAGTCCTCACTTTGATGTCAATGTCTGACAGTCACTCAATCCAATGGGACCACAACGATTTTTGACTGTGATTTCTGTGAGAGGAATCAACGCTTTTTGGTTCCTGTTTGAGGACGTTTTCAGCATCAGTGGGACTGGACGAGAGACCCAATTGTGGCAGCACACTGTGTGTGGAGCCTGAAACAGTTATACGGCCTGGAAAGGGGATTTCACAGCAGGGAGGGGCTCCCCATGTGTTTGTGAGCAGCTGAAGCTGTGGCCATGGAGAAACCTGAGGAATCTCACCCCGTGGAGAAACCGTGGAAGTGTGGCGACTGTGGGAAAGGCTTCCGTGTCCCGTCTGCCCTGGAGACTCATCGGCGCAGTCACACCGGGGAGAGGCCATTCCCGTGCACCGACTGCGGGAAGGCCTTCAGACATTCCACCCACCTGCTGGCCCACCAGCGGGTCCACACGGTGGAGAGGCCCTTCAGCTGCCCAGATTGTGGGAAGGCCTTCAGACATTCCTCCACCCTGCTGAGACACCAGCGTGTCCACACCAGAGAGAGGCCCTTCAGCTGCCCAGATTGTGGGAAGGCCTTCAGACATTCCTCCACCTTGCTGACACACCAGCGTGTCCACACCGGGGAGAGGCCCTTCAGCTGCCCTGAGTGCGGGAAGGCCTTTACCCAGGTCTCCTCCCTGATGAGGCACCAGCGGGTCCACACGGGGGAGAAGCCCATTAGCTGCCCCGAGTGCGGGAAGGCCTTTACCGACATCTCCTCCCTGATGAGGCACCAGCAGACCCACACTGGGGAGAGGCCGTTCACCTGCTCTCAGTGCGGGAAGGGCTTCACCCGCTCCTCCAACCTGCGGAGCCACCAGCGGGTCCACACGGGGGAGAGGCCCTTCAGCTGCCCCAAGTGTGGGAAGGCCTTTACCCAGGTCTCCTCCCTGATGAGGCACCAGCGGGTCCACACTGGGGAAAGGCCCTTTAGCTGCCCAGAGTGCGGGAAGGCCTTTACCCACGTCTCCTCCCTGATGAGGCACCAGCGGGTCCACACCGGGGAAAGGCCCTTCAGCTGCCCTGAGTGTGGGAAGGCCTTCAGTGTTTCCTCCACCCTGCGGAGCCACCAGCGCGTCCACACGGGGGAGAGGCCCTTCAGCTGCCCCGAGTGTGGGAAGGCCTTTACCAACGTCTCCACACTGCAGAAGCACCAGCGTATCCACACGGGGGAGAGGCCCTTCAGCTGCCCCGAGTGTGGGAAGGCCTTTACCAACGTCTCCGCCCTGCAGAAGCACCAGCGTATCCACACGGGGGAGAAGCCCTTTAGCTGCCCCGAGTGCGGGAAGGCCTTTACCGACGTCTCCTCCCTGATGAGGCACCAGTGGACCCACACTGGGGAGAGGCCGTTCACCTGCTCTCAGTGCGGGAAGGGCTTCACCCGCTCCTCCAACCTGCGGAGCCACCAGCGGGTCCACACAGGGGAGATGCCCTTCAGCTGCCCCGAGTGTGGGAAGGCCTTCAGTGATTCCTCCTCCCTGCTGAAGCACCACTGGGTCCACACGGGGAAGAGGCCGTTCACCTGCTTTCAGTGCGGGGAGGGCTTCACCCGCTCCTCCCACCTGCTGACCCACCAGCGAGTTCACGTGCCATTGCAGGGGGATTGAAGGAATGATGGCCGAGTGCCAATATCGATTGGACCATCAACCCACTTCCAGGGATTCCCGGGTTCGAATCCCGCCACGACAGATGGCAGAATTGGTATTCGGTCAGAAATGTGGAGTTCGGAATCTAACGATGAGACCGTTTCAGGGAGGGGGTGGTGCGGGGGAGAAAGCCCCCATCTGATTCCCTCTCTCCCTTGTTAGGGAAGGGAACCGCCATTGTGGGAAAGGATTCACTCAGTCGTTCCAGCTGCATCCTTCACTCGGTCTGGCCTACACGTGATTCCAGACCCACAGCAGTCTGGAAGACTCTACACTGCCCCTTCCTGGCAAATGAGCGGGGAGAAACTTACTTGGAGACAGGGTATGGGTTGAAATTGCTGAGTGAGGCAATACTTCCTCCAGGGTATGGCTGTACCAAGGATCCAATTACAAAGGGACAACTTGGTGCTGGCCAAGAGTAAAGACAGTGAGGGGGGTGGGACAAGGGGACATGTGGTGTGTGCACTTTCACCTTGAGTTGTTCAAAAAGCAACTGCTTTTTCTCTGCCTTTTTGCTGGGGGGATCTGAAGCTGTAACAAAGTTGGGTTGCAATAAAGGTTACCCTGAACTTACCACCGGGCTCAGACTCTCATTGAAAGCTTTGAGCTCCAAGAGGTTTTTGTTTTAAAGCTGCTCATTTCTTTCAGCCTCCTGCACTAAGTTTAGAACATAGAACAAAGAACATAGAACAATACAGCGCAGAACAGGCCCTTCGGCCCTTGATGTTGCGCCGACCTGTGAACTATTCTCAGTTCGTTCCCCAACACTATCCCAAAATCAACCATGCGCTTATCTAAGGATTGTTTAAATCTCCCGAATGTGACTGAGTTGACTACCTTAGCAGGTAGGGCATTCCACGCCCTTATCATTCTCTGCATAAAGAACTTGCCTCTAACATCTGTCTTAAATCTATGCCCCCTGACATCAGCATCCTAGGAAAGAGTCTTTCACTGTATCCCCTATCTAATCCTCTGATCATCTTGTATGTCTCTATCAAATCCCATCTTAGCCTTCTTCTTTGCAATGAGAACAGATCCAAGTCTCTCAGCCTTTCCTCATAAGACCCTCCCTCCAGACCAGGCAACAACCTGGTAAATCTCCTTTGCTCCTTTTCCAATGCTTCCCACATCCTTCCTGAAATATGGGGACCAGAACTATACACAATATTCCAAGTGTGGCTGCACCAGCGTTTTGTATAGTTGCACCGTGATATTGCAGTTCCAGAAATCAATCCCTCTACGAATGAAACCTAACACACCGTGTGCCTTCTTAACAGCACTATCCACCTGCGTGGCAACTTTCAGGGATCTATGCACCTGGACTCCAAGATCACTGCCTTCCTGTTATTCTTCCCAAAGTGAATCACCTCACATTTAGCTGCATTGAACTCCATTTGCCACCTCTCAGCCCAATTCTGCAGTTTATCCAAGTCCCCCTGCAACCTATAACATTCTTCCAAACTGTCCAGTACTCCACCGACTTTAGTGTCAGCTGCAAATTTACTAATCCATCCACCTATGCCTGTGTCTAAGTCATTGATAAAAATGACAAACTGCGGTAGTCCCAAAACAGATCCTTGTGGCACACCACTAGTAACCGGACTCCAGGCTGAATATTTTCCATAAACCACCACTCGCTGCCTTCTTTCAGAAAGCCAAACTGCTAAATCACCCTCAATCCCATGCCTCTGCATTTTCTCCAACAGCCTACCATGTGGAACCTTTACTGAGGTCCATGTACACCATGTCAACTGCCCTACCCTCATCTCCATGCTTGGTCACCTTCTCAAAAAACCCAATGAGGTTTGTGAGACACAATCTGCCCTTGATGAAACCATGTTGACTATCTGAAGTCAAATTGTTGCTTGTTAGATGATTGTAAATCCTATCTCTAATATTCCTTTCCAAAAGCTTTCCTTCAACAGAAGTAAGGCTCACTGGTCTATAATTACCTGGGTCATCTCTGCTGCCCTTCTTGAACAAGGGCACAACATTTGCAATCCTCCAGTTCTCAAGTACTAAGCCTGTAGACAATGACGACTCAAATATCAAAGCCAAAGGCTCTGCTATCTCCTCCCTCGCTTCCCAGAGAATCCTCGGATAAATCCCATCCGGTCCAGGGCACTTGCCTATTTTCACTCCTTCTAGAAATGATAACATCTGTGTGCAACTAACCTCGATCCTTTCAAGTCTAATATCTCGTACCTCATTCTTCTCCTCTACAATATTCTCCTTTTCCTGAGTGAAGACCGATGAGAGATATTCATTAACACCTCTCCAATCTCCACAGGGCCCACATTCAACTTCCCCCTTCTATCTTTGACTGGCCCTATTCCTACCCTAATCATCCTTTTATTCCTCACATTCCTATAGAAAACTTTAGGTTCTCCTTTATTCTATTTGTTAAAGACTGTTCATGTCCTCTCTTTGCTCTTAACTGTCTCTTTAAATCCTTCCTAGCTGATCTGTAACTCTCCATCGCTTCTGAACCATCTTGCCTCATCAACACATAAGCCTCCTCCTTCTTTGGA
This sequence comes from Chiloscyllium plagiosum, assembly GCF_037043375.1. Classification (NCBI taxonomy): domain Eukaryota; kingdom Metazoa; phylum Chordata; class Chondrichthyes; order Orectolobiformes; family Hemiscylliidae; genus Chiloscyllium; species Chiloscyllium plagiosum. Next base: position 93,416,371 of record NW_028270165.1, on the reverse strand, counting down.
ACAAGAGATGCAATTTCTGTTGTAAACCACGGTTCCCTTACCTTATCACTTCCTCCCTGCCTGACAGGGACATATCTATCAAGGACACACAATATCTGTTCCTTAAACCAGCTCCACACTTCAATTGTTCCCATCCCCTGCATTTTGCTACCCTATTCTATGCATTCTAAGTCTTGCCTAATTGCATTATAATTGCCCTTGCCCCATCGATAACTCTTGACCTGTGGCATGTTCCTATCCCTTTACATCGCTCAATGAAACCTAACTGAATTATGGTCATTCTCTCCAAAGTGCTCACCTTCCACTAAATCAAACACCTGGCCTGGTTCATTACCAAGCACCAGATCCAGTGTGACCTCCCCTCTTGTCGGCCCTTCAACATACTGTGTCAGAAAGCCTCCTGCACACACGGGACTAAAACTGATCCATCCGACGTACTAGAGTGAAAGCATTTCCAGTCAATGTTGGGGAAGTTAAAGTTCCCCATAATGACCACCCTGTTCCTTTCACTCCTACCCTAAAAAATTTTGCTAATCCCCTCTTCCAACTCCCTGGAACTCTGCGGAGGCCTATAAAAAAAATTCCAAGCAGTGTTACCTCTCCTCTCCTGTTTCTAACCTCAGCCCACATTACCTCAGTAGATGAGTCCTCTTCAAAAGTTCTGTCAGCCACCATTATACTATCCTTGACTAACAAGGCCACGCCTCTCCCTCTTTTACTACCTTGGCTGTTCTTAATGAAAGATCAAAACCCTGGAACCTGCAACATCCATTCCTCACCCTGCCCTCTCCATGTCTCCGAAATGGCCACAATATCCAAGTCCCAGGTACCTATCCGTGTTGCAAGCTCCCCTACCTTATTGTGGATACTCTGGCATTGAAGTAGAAACACTTCAAACCACTTCGCTGTCTGCCAGCACATTCCTGTGACCCTGAAATCATGTCCCTGTCCTTCCTACTCTCATCCTCCTGTGCACTACAGCTACACCCTCGGTTCCCATCCCCCTGCTGAGCTAGTTTAAACCCACTCGAATAGCACCAGCAAATTTCCCACCCAGGATATTAGTACCCCTCTGGTTAAAGTGAAGACTGTCCTGTTTGTACAAGTCCCACCTTCCCAGAATGAGTCCCAATTATCCTGAAAAAACCTGAAATCCTCCCTCCTGCACCATCCTTGTAGCCACGTGTTCAGCTGATATCTCTCCCTATTCCTTGCCTTGCTATCACGTGGCACGGGTAACAAACCAGAGATAACCACTCTGTTTGTTCGAGCCCTCAGCTTCCATGCTAGCTCCCTGAAATCCTGCCTTACATCCCTATTCCTCTTTATTTTGTGGTTAGCACTGCTGCCTCACAGCACCAGAGCCCCCGGTTCAATCCACCCCCACCCCCCCCGCCGCGTCTGCGTGGGTTTCCTCCCACAGTCCAAAGACATGCGAGTTAGGGTGAATTGGCCATGCTAAATTGCCCAGTAGTGTTTGGTGACAGGGAATGGGGCTGGGTGTTTTGCTCTTCGGCGGGTCGGTGTGGACTTGTTGGGCCGATGGGCCTGTTTCCACACTGTAGGGAATCTGATCTAAAGTTCTGGAATTTATATATTGATGAACTGAAACCTGCAACCCCTTCTAAAAGATGAAGGACTCAGCAGCGGTCCAGGTTTGTTCCAAATATTGCATCGGTTGCATGACACTGTGATGTTTTGCTGTTAACTCTGTGTCTTATGATCCTGCAGCACAGCTACCCGCAGAAGGAGCAGCGCTGCAGAAGCTAGTGCTTCCAAATACACCTGGGTGGGCGGGGTTTACACAGAGGGGCGGGGTTTACGATCTGCATTTGGAGGGGGCGGGGCTTACGCGTCACCTTGGAGGTGGAGGGGCGGGACCAGGGAGCGTGGCCATCCCGAAGCCGGAAGTATGCCCGCGGCCTGTTTCCTCCGCTGGAGCTTCGGCTCCAGCAAGTAAGGTAAAGCTTTATCAATATTTCCTTTTACAGAGTTTGTATTTAATAACCAGTAATGGCTACTCAATATCATCAGAAAGTCCCAAAATGCAATTCATTTCAATCCAGTGCAGATAAACACTAAGAGTTAATTTTCTACGGGATTCAACAGCCTCAGCACTAAAATGGTCTCACAAGGGAACGGCTGTGAATGTTATCCCTTGGGATCCTGTTCACACAGATTCACCGATGCTGAGGCAAACGTTCTTAATTGCCTTACAGCATCCTGTTATCACTTGGTGAGCCCAGGTGTCCCTATCTTTAAGTTCTGCCCTCTTTCTGAGCCTTCCTGCCAGTTTATTTTCTAGTGCAGTAAATGTATTTAATAATTCAGCATTACATTTTAGTCTGAATGTTTAAAGACAAGTTTTAAGGCTATAGACTTTATCACCCAGATGCCCACATCCTCATTCCTCCCTTTGATTGCACCACGATCACTGAAAGTGAAGGATACTCCAAACGAATGCCCTTCAAGGTGGTCCAGCCATCAACATCCTGTAGAGCGGCACCACCATCTTCGCAGCTCATCTGGTCACATTTATCATCGCCATCGACACGTGTGGGTGAGCCATCGGATCGCAAAAGGAGCATCTTCTGGGGCAAATCTTTATCACTAAGGGACCTCATAAGCCTAGCAATTAAATACCTAACAATACCAATACCGACAAACAGACATAGCTAAATTGATAAGCCAATTGTATCATCAACCCGATCTGCAGTTTCCCCAACTGGTCCCTTCAGTCATTCTGTCAAGGAATACCTGGATCTCTTCTTGTATTTTAGTAATATTGCCAGTCAGATCGGGAATGCCCATAGTGCATTTATCTCGGACAATGGTGCAGACCTCACCCTCCTGGGCCTGTATATAGTCTAAGGCATACCGCTTTCAACATGGAGTCGCTTGAACGATGGCGTGAGCTGCCAGAGGAAGTGATGGGTGCTGATACGATGACAAGTTAAAAGGCTCCTGGACGGGCATCTGAAAATGAAGGGTTCAGATGGGTCAGGGCCAAGTGATGGCAAATGCAACTGGAGTCATAGAGATGTACAGCACAGAAACAGACCCTTCGGTCCAACGCATCCTAGCTGACAAGATAGCCAACACAATTTAGTCCCAGCTGCCAGCACCCAGCCCATATAGGGGCCAAGTGATGGCAAACGTGACTAGATTAATTTAGGATATCTGGGCAGGTTGGGCCAAAGGGTCTGTTTCTGCGCTCTGTGACTCTAATTGTCTTCAGTAGAATCAGGAGTGTGGTTGTGAAGGCTGGACTTTCAGAACATGTTTTGCCCTGACTGGGAGCAGAAGCGTTTGACTGAAGTGTGTTGGAGTTAATGCCTTGACGTCTCATTTTACTCCCACCTTCCCGGGGTCGATAATCATTTTATGTCTGGTCCTTTCTCAAGAAACTGCATTGCAGGTTCACCCTGAATTGACACTTTTTTTTTTGCTTCCCAAAATCAGACCTGCTCACTCTCAGCAGGATCCCAATGTTGTGAAAGATATTAACTTTCAGGTGGAGGTATCCAAAATTCAGAGAGATGTCAGTCTTGACGTTTTTGCTTTTCTGCCCCTGTAAGATCCTGAATCAGCACCTCAGGAGAATTAGATAGAGCAGAGTGAGAACAGAGGGGGAAGAGGGTGTGTGAGTGCTTTGAATTTTGTGGAACAGCTAAAGAATAGAATATTCCACAGAAAGTAGAATTGCTTGTTCTGAATTTCTACCCTGCACTGATAGTGATGACTTTTGTAATCTGTTTTTCAGTGTATTTGAAGATCTGAAGACTGAAGCTTCAAAATTAACAAATTTGAAGGGCTTATTCCTGAAACATTGACTCTCCTGCTCCTCTGATGCTGCCTGACCTGTTGTGCTTTTCCAGCGGCACACTTTTCGACACTGACTCTCCAGCGTCTGCAGTCCTCACTTTGACGTCAATGTCTGACAGTCACTCAATCCATCGGGACCGCAACGATTTTCAACTATGATTCTGTGAGAAGGAGCAAAGTTTTGGTTCCTGTTTGAGTACGTTTCCAGCATCCGTGGGACTGGATCATCGACCATACTGTTGCAGTGCACTGAGTATAGACCCTGAAACAGTTATACGGCCTGGGAAGAGGAATTCACTGTGGGGAGGGGCTCCACACGCATTTGTGTGTAACTGAAGCTTCGGCCATGGAGAAACCCGAGGAATCCAGCCCTGTGGAGAAACGATGGAAGTGTGGCGACTGCAGGAAAAGCTTCTGTGTCCCATCTGTCCTGGAGACTCATCGGCGCAGCCACACCAGGGAGAGCCCGTTCCCCTGTCCCGTCTGCGGGAAGGGCTTCAGCACTTCTTCCACCCTGCTAACCCACCAGCGGATCCACACTCTGGAGACGCCCTTCAGCTGCCCAGTGTGCAGGAAGGCCTTCAGCGATTCCTCCACCCTGCTGAGGCACCAGCGGGTCCACATGGGGGAGAGGCCCTTCAGTTGCCCCGGGTGCGGGAAGAGATTTACCCAGGCCTCCAGCCTGCTGACCCTCCCGCGGATCCACACAGGAGAGAGGCTCTTCAGCTGCCCCCTGTGCGGGAAGGGCTTCGCTAGCTCTACCAACCTCTGGAGGCACCAGGGAGTTCATGTACCATTGCAGGGGGATTGAAGGCGTGATGGCTGAGTGTCAGTATCGACTGGACTATCAACCCAGTTCCCGGGGCTCCCGGGTTTGAATCCCACTGCAGCAGATGGTGCGATACAGGTTATGGGTTGAAATTGCTGAGTGAGGCAACACTTCCTCCAGGTTAAGGCTGTACCAAGGACCCAATTACAAAGGGACAACTTGGTGGTGACCAATAGTAAAGAAGTGAGGTGGGTTGGGGGGTGGTGGGGTAGCGTGTGCGCTTTGACCTTGAACGGTTTAAAAAGCAGCTACTTTTTCTCTGCCTTTTTGCTGAGGGGGTTTGAAGCTGTAACAAAGTTGGATCTCAATAAAAGTTACCTGAATTTACCCCCCGCTCAGACTCTCATTGAAAGCTTTGAGCGCCAAGGTTTTTGTTTTAAAGCTGCTCATTTCTTTCAGCTTTCTGCACTAAGCTTCCAATGTCGCGTATCAGATGGATCAGTAAATGAGCAGCCAGTTTCGTTCGAAAGTGAATTTTTCAGGAGTGCAGAGTGTGTCATTTCATCGGCATTGTAAAGTTTACTGGCAGCATTGGGAGGTGTGGGTTGTGCTCACTAGAAATTATGTGGAGGAGCCGGTGGTGGACTCGCCTGAACGAAGTTAAAAATCACACAACACCAGGTTATAGTCCAACAGGTTTATTTGGAAGTGTGAGCTTTTGGAACACTGCTGTGGAGCAGGATCATAAGACACAGATTTTATAGCTAAAGATCAGTGTCATGCAACTGATAGGATATATTAAACAAACCAAGATTGTTGTTAAGTCTTTCACCTTTTAGAATGCGTTGCAGGTTTCAGTTCATTAATATGTAAATCCCATAACATCTTTTGATTCACATTCTCAAGATGACTTCAGTTTTTTTTTAAAAAAAGTCACAACTCAGCCCAGATAAAGGTGTGAGGTTCGAGTCTGCCAATGTCCCAATTTTGAATCAGACTGGTTCTATTTCCAAAGTATGAATTTATAAAATATTACATGGATTGACTGCCTGCAGACTGTGCACTTTTTGAGCAAAATTGAATGTATCTGCAAACATAATTCTGCCAATACAAATTTGCCCAAAAAGTGATGTGAGTTTATGCATGAGTGCACATAAGAGTGTGATGGAGTATATGCCTGTGTGTTGGGGGTGTATGTGTGCATGTCTGAGAGAGCACGTGTGTATGAGTGAGGTATGAACAAAAGCAAGGGCTTGCGTTTTGCTAAAGCAAGGACGGTCAGGACTTGTACAGTTAATGGTAGGGCCCTGTGTCATGCTGTGAGAGAGACATGGTGGGGTTCAGGTACACAGTTCTTTCAAAGTTGCTTCGCTGCGAGACAGGGTGGTTAAGAAGGCGTTTAGCACACTTGCCTTCATTGTTCACCCCATTGAGTATAGGAGTTGGGACATCATGTTGAGGTTGTACAGGATGTTGGTGAGGCCACTTTCAGAGTACTGAGTATGGTTCTCGTGTCCCTGTAATAGGAAGAATACTATTAGAGAGGGTTCGGTAAAGATTTACCAGGATGTTGCCAGGACTGGAGGGTTTGAGTTTTGGAATATTGTGTGTAATTCTGATCTCCATCCTATGGAAGGATGTTGTGAAACTTGAAATGGTTTGGAAAAGGTTTATAAGGCTGGTGTCAGAGTTGGAGGGTTTGAGCGAGAGTCTGAATAAGCTGGGGCTGTTTTCCCTTCGTGTCGGGAAGTTTATAGAAGTTTATAAGGGGCATGAATAGGGGTAAATAGCCAAAGTCTTTTCCTCCGGATAAGGGAGTGCAAAATTAGAAGGCAGAGGTTTGAGCTCAGAGGGCAAAGATTTAAAAGGGACCCGAGGGGCCACTTTTTCTCAGAGGGTTTTGCATTTATGGAACGAGCTGACAGGAAGTGGTGGAGGCTGGTACAATTACAACAATTAAGAAGCATTTGGATGGGTACATGAATAGGAAGGGTTTTGAGGAATATGGGCCACATGCTGGCAAATGGCAGATTGATTTTGGATATATGGTTGGCATAGACGAGTTGGGTGGAAGGATCTGTTTGTGTGGTGTATGACTCTTAGTGTCTTCGGTGAAAGCAGAAGTGTGGTTGTGAAGACAGGGCTTTCAGAGGAGCTTTCAAAGATGTTTTGCCCTACTGGGACCGGAAGAAGTTACAACGAAATCTTTCATTTGTGAGACAGCAAGCAACTAAGTGAGACATCCGGGATTTTGGTGGAAAGTGGGAATTCATTGCACTGAGAGGATGAAGCACTACCCTATCCAGTCATTTCTGCTGGTGGCTGAGACTAGGCCCCAAGCTTTGGGGGAGTAGGTTTAGGACAGAGATGAGGAGGAGGAAGTGAGGGCTGCTGGTTTTCCCAGAGAGTAGTGTATCTGCAGAACTCTCTGCCCGAGGAAGCAGGCTCCAATATGCCCCGGTCCTGATACTTCAGCTTGACGTACCCGTGACTGTAAACTTTGAAGAGTTTTCATTAACTGATGCAAATATTTCCCACTTGTCCAACAATGCAGTGTCAGCTGTTTCAGTCATTGAGATGGTTTTGATTCATCTACTAAATACATCTCCTCATATTAGACAATATTCATGACAATGTAAGCGAGGTGATACTATATACGCAAGTTGTAAACCAGTACAAAAGCTGAATAACACGCTTCAGATCTTTTCCTAGCTGCTTTCCGAAAATCTGGGTGCCACAATAATGGACATCATCAACTGAAATAGGCAGCAGCAAAGAATGAACACAAACCAGTCCAGCAGGAGGCACCCATGTTTTGGTTTGCGTATTGAGGGAGTACCCTTTTTGAGACCCCTGTGATATCAGTACCATACCCAGGCTAATGTGCATTGAAACCAGATTATGAAGTGTTAACTTTCCTGCAAACGTCTGCCTGTGTGTGTCTCTCTGTAACATTTTCTAACTTGCTTCATATCTCAGTTTGTCAGCTTTTGTTTATTCCTTCCTTCCTTCCAAGGCTAATGAGGCACTCACATTCCAGAGCAGCCCAAGTTAGGGAATTGAGCCTGATAAATCCTGGCTGTGACACATTGCTGCTTAACCAAGTGGGCAAACTCTATATACCTCTCCTTTGTTCTATTTGCAAATCGAACACTTTTCAATACAAGTTGTTTGTGTCTCTGCATGAGTCCATAACCCAGGGAAATACAACAGAGTCTTT